>NC_139344.1:232198543-232439419 GCF_055883805.1 Amblyomma maculatum
CCGGGTCATGTTACATGTTACGGACGAAGGAGGAAGAAGAGGACAGTGGCGCGGCAGGAGCGCTCGCGCTAGGCCCGCCAACAATTCATTAAAAAAACCTCATCTCACTGTCATCGAACATCATCTCTCTGTCCTTTGTTCTCCTGTTTTCATCGCTTGCCGCCACGTAACATTATATATATATATATATATATATATATATATATATATATATATATATATATATATATATATATATATATATATATATATATATATAGAGAGAGAGAGAGAGAGAGAGAGAGAGAGAGAGAGAGAGAGAGGGAGAGAGAGAGAGAGAGGGGCGTCTCAGGATGGAAGCGGAGCGCTTGGCCTGAACCAAGTGTGTTGCCAACACAGCAGCGGTTCTAAGCGCAGTTACTGATTTGATCAGCCGTTGTTGCAGTGGCTTGCCCTTATGCGACGTCTTGTGCAAATTCTCACGTTGTGAGCGGAGCGAGGTTCTTATTGCAACTGCAGTCGGAATATGTGGGGCGACAGTTGCACATAGTTCGTCGCAGCACATAACAACAGTTCAGCAGTTCATTATTGTGCATAGCGGCAGTTGCAGCTGAGCTACTCAGCATTGGGGCTCGTCGTGACTCCTGGTACGTATACGCGAAAGGCTGTAGTGAATAGAGCTACGGAGGGGGCTGCATTCATAATAAGTAACCCACAAAGCGTTTACTTTTTCTTTTCTGTATGCCATATTCAGTGCCTTCAATCACATAAAAAAGAAACGCACGTTTAATGTTTTAAACAAATTTGCCAACAATCATAAGGCGAGGCAGTCATTTTTTAGGCCCCGGTTTGTGGCCCACCAAATTGTTTCAACCAGAAATGGCGCTTCTTGTGTGCCTCAAAATGTTGAGCAATCATCATCATCATCATCACCATCATCATCAGCCTCACTATACGTATACTGCAGGGCGAAGGCCTCTCCCATATTCCTCCAATTAACCCTGTTCTGTGCTAGCTGCATCCACTTGACCCCTGCGAACTTCTTAACCTCATCCGCCCACCTAACTTTCTGCCGCCCCCTGCTACGCTTTCCTTCCCTTGGAATCCAGTTTGTTACCCTAGCGACCATCGGTTATCCTCTCTTCGCACTACATGTCCTGCCCCACGCCCATTTCTTTTTATTATTTTTCACTACCCAGTCGAAAAAAAACTACAGAACTGTGTCAAAAATACGACAAAAAGTCCTGTAGTTCTGTTGTAACCAATCAGACTTTTCTGTAGTTCTGTAGTACTTTTCTGTAGTTCTGTAGATTTTCTGTAGTATATTTCTGTTGTCTGTAGTTCTGTAGCACTTTTCTGTTGTAATTACAGAAATTCCTGATGTTACGACAGAATGTTCTGTTGTCACAACAGGTTTCCCGTCAAAAACCGCACGGAAATTCCGTCGTAACATCAGAAATTTTCTGTAGTTTTTTTCGACTGGGTAGAATGTCGGTAACTTGAGTTATTTCTCTGACCCACTCTGCATGCTTCCTATCTCCTAATCTTACCCCTACCAGTTTTCGTTCCATAGCCCTCTGCGTTGTCCTCAACTTAAGTAGAACTCTCTTGGTTAGCCTCCGCGTTTCAGCCCCATAGGTGAATACAGGTAATATGCAACTGTTATATACTTTCCTCTTGAGCGATACCGGTAAGCTGCTAGTCATAATCTGCGAGTGCTTGCGAAATGCGCTCCATCCAATCTTATTCTTCTTGTTATTCCTTTTCATGGTCCGGATCTGCGGTTACTACCTGTCCTAAGTAGACATATTCGCCTACTATTTCCATCAATGATATCGGGGTTTCATTACTGCATGCAGGTCAAAATAACAGTTTTGAAGGCTCGAGTTGCCAACTGATAACCTCATTTAACCGCACTGCCTTGTATTGAGTAACAGACGACCTCGAACAATGTATTAACACAAGCGGCTGTGTTAAAAAAAAGGAAAAAAAAAAAAACCCCAAAAAGAGTAAATATTTCCGCCACTGAAAGAAGCATTAAATATACTATCGGATGCCGAGGCCTAGTAGCTTTAATCAGAAACAGCAGACGTGCTCTTATTAGGCAATGCCACACTTTGTTCTTAGTGCGCGAAATTTGAAGGCTCGCTATGCCGCTTGCGCAGACTAAGTTCTTGGCCGGTTTTGTTCAGCTATTACTCTCCATCGTTTTGCGCAAGTGATGTCGTACTGGAGCACCTCAATGTTTTTGGCGTGGTGGACAAAGAAATAAAAGACCTAAAAATAACCGGCAGTAGGAGATGGTATTTTATAATCGCAGAAACATTTTAAAGCATAGCTATCTACTTTTACTTATGCGGCTTTTGACTACAAATGCATCTTTCATGATGGCTGACTACCTGGTATAAAAGAGTAAATACCAGTTCTGCTGTGTTCGCCATTTATAATGCAACGTAGGCGAAGAACTTGTTGCATTGTTTCTGACGATAAGAACTCCCGCTAGATAGCACAAAACAGCAGAAACAACAACAGCAAAAAAGAAAAAAAAAAATAAAATAAATAAATAATGAAGAAAAAGGGGCCATCGATTTCGCTCGTAGATATTTTCCCGCTACATTGCTGTTGTTTCTTTTGCAGCTTACATTAGAGCATTAAAAAATGTGAAACATTATTTATGACTTCGCATGCATTATTCAGGTCATGTACTTTATACCGAGACACGTTTCATGACGAAACAGTCTCCCGGTTGCGTTGCTCAATACTACAGGGCGGCGGACGTGCTTCGAGCTCCCTCTCTCTCTCTGCCTGGCTTACTTTTAGCGGCACTCTTAAAAGAAACGCTCACCATGCGCACGCCATCCTTTCCTTGCGTGCCCCGAGTGGTGTCTTATTTTTGCTTCCCGCGTCTGGGGCCAAGCAGCGCGAGGTTGAACTCAAATGAGAAGCGAGTCGATCGCTCAGTTTGCTCTTTCCTCTCCGGCCTGTACATCGCGGCCAACGCGTCCGTACGGCGCTCGCAGCATATTGATGCGGCCGGCCGAGACAAGAAATGCGGGGCAGAGGCGAGAGCGGAGTGGAAACGAGATTAATGAATATTTGCACCGGATCCCGACCGGCGCCTTGCCGAGTCCGAGGCAACTCGGATCAATACAGCGGCAGGCCTGGCGTTGTCGGAAGATGGCGCTGTCGTATTGTATCATCGTGGGCCGATTTAAGGCCCAGCGCGCGACACGTGCACTTGGCAGACGGCTGAGCGGGGCTGTCCCGAGTGGCACAAAGGAGGTGGCGGGACAATGGTCGAGTTCCGACAGGCCAAGCAAATGAGTGGCAGCGCGTTGGATCAATTCCACAAATCCAATAAGTGTCTTACTCCTCGCGTGTAATGCTAGGCTGGAGGCTAGACCGGACGAAAGTACTACGGGTCGTCTTAAAGATGTCGCGATAGAGTGCGCGGTCTTTCAGGCGTTTACGAGCTAACTGTTTGCATGGCGTCTTGGACTTGTGACAAGTAGTTCAGTGCGTACTGCAACCGCTACGTGCGGCTGCTTCCGTCTGTTTTTTTTTTTTTTGTTCGTTTGATTGAGACGAGCGTAAGCGTTCCAACGTTTAAGTGTAGTAGTACTAGGAACAAGAGCTTGCTGGACAGTGGTGACCGCTCTGTTTGACTGCGTCTGGAATCATGGTTTGCTTCGAGCTGACTGCAAAGCCCGCATGCATTGCATATCTTAAAGTGTAAAAATATCTGAATAAAGGTCAGATAAGATAATAATCGCTTTAAATTACTAGAAATCCCGATTTCCTAGCGCTATACAATGTGAACCTGGCATCTTCCCACGTGACAGAATTGTCGCTACCGCGAATGGATACAGCCTTAAAAATAAAAAATAAACGTGGTATCATATACACTCTCTGTCTTAGTGCTGGCAGCTGGCGGAGGTCATAGGCTGAAGTAGACAATGTACAAAACTGTTTACGATATGCCTAGTTGGTTGATGTTTTTATGCCGAGCAAACTCGAATGCATTTTTGACACCCGCCGTACTGTCTGAATAGCTAGGCGCTATTGGCTACTGAGCCGAAGTAGCCTGTTCGAACCCGGCTGCTGTGGCCGCGTTACGAAGGAAGCGAAACATAAAGTTTGCCTGTATTCAGTACGATGTCAGCGCACGTTGAAGGCCCCCGGGGCGTTAAACCCCACATACCATACCATAGTACTCTTAAAGGAAATGAGGAAACTATTAGAAAAATAAGAAGACACAACTCACCACTGCTGTGTTGCTTATGGGATCGTATAGATCATAACTTCTTTATATTTTTTTCAGCGGAATGAATGACACAGCACGCGTTCTTTCACCGATGCTCAGCACGGCAAACTCTTCAGATAGATAACAAATAAGCGCATTGAATTACTCTAGTATCGGTAGGATACTGCCTATACTTCGTTAGTATCACTGTGTTATCCCTGCATTAATCGATTTTTGCAGGTATCAGCGACTTCATCAAGGACTGTGGTCAGCCACCAGTGAGGCGATGAGATGCGCGGAGACACAGGCCTCCTTTCGGGTGAGCTTCGATCTCTCGAGCCAAAATGGTCGAGGCAAAGAGCGTCAGAGACAGGCGGCTTTTCGCTGGAAGCTTCCCTGACAAGAGATTCAGCGGCGACAACCGATCGCGACGCAGTAACGCTTTATCGAGCCTATAGGACAGATAAACGGGCCTGAAAACAAGAGAAGGCGCTTTCACGAGTCGAGAATTTTACTTCGATTCGACACTTGCGTGCCTTCAGCGAAACACGGCGCATGGGGATGACTATAATAAACGAAAGCGTTAATTTAAAATTTTGAGCCCTAGATACTTCAAAGGAAAGCATGCCCAGCGAGCTCTGCAACTCTATGGGAGCAATTGCATCGGCATCAAACAAACTTTCAGAAAGTTTGGGTGCGAAGCAAAAAAAAAAAAAAAAAGAAATATGGGGATGCATAAGTCCCCTGAACAGTGGAATGTGACAGCATAGGAAGCAATGCTGCCGCTATAGGTTTCTTTCATGGCAGCTCCATCATGCTCGATCGTAGTCTCTTTTTCACAGTTTTCTGAAAAAAAAAAAAACAACAACAACAACATGTTTAATGGGTTGTGGATCCAGCCCAGTGCCTTCGGCTGTTCTTCCACTACGACAGGTACCAAGCGGCATTTATTCATGCCGCCAATTCAGCTTGACAGACAGAGCTGTCTAGACACGTCTGCACACAACCAAGCGCAGCAGCCAACTGCCGTCGAGCCCGCCACTACGTTCGGCCATGTCAGGTGGCCAGTGCATCTACCAACCCTAACGTGGAGTGGTCTCATGGCGTTGCACACTCCGGTGACTAATCAGCCCTTGGCCATGCCACCTTCCACCTGCCGGAACACCTGCCAGCTAGGCAGTGTCGCGTCATCTAAGGACGTCACACACCCTGCCGACTAATAAGCGCTTGGTCATATCACGTGACTTTAAAACGTTTCAACATCTCGACAAATTAATCAGGGAATTTCAAGCTACTGTTCGAATTAGGACATTTTCCTTACATAACCAGGTTTTTCTGCTCATGTCGACTCTAATGCTATCCATTGAAATAACAGCAAAGGAAGAAGAACATACCGTGACTATGTGAAATCCTGAGACGATCGAAGTTAAGAGGACAACAACGACGACGACGACAACAACGATCGCGCTTCGTTTATGACGTTAAGGGCTGTGTCTGCCACCGCACCATCATGGCAGAATCCCATTACAGTGAGAGTCATAACCTGTACATGATCGGTGAGCGTAGGCTAAGCACTCTCGTGCGCAGACACAGCCTGAGACAATGCATTTCAGGGTGATTACGTAGCGACAAACCACAGCGAAGTCTCACTTGCAAGGGGATCGGCCCCGTAGGCACGACGTACCATCTTTCACAAGATTCAAAAATTTGCCTAATTACTGCGACGATTGCGTAGCCACGCCCACAACTCTTGCCGCCATATAGGCGCAACGCGATGGCGTAGGTTGTGCATAATAGCAAGTTCTAGAAGTGGGTAGCCCTATCGGTTAGGGGTGTAGAGGAATAGTGGGCCGCGGGTGCGCATGCGCATAACGCAACGCTGAAAGGTCGAATAGTGCGGCTATTTTTAGTCAGCCTCCCCTATTCGCTCTGACGCTTTTCTGGAACTGTCTAATATGAGAGGAGAATCCGGCGGCTCCGGTGGCGTAAATTCGGATTGGTCGAGAGGGTCGTAACATGACGCATGAAGCTGCGGAAATGAAAAGTGATTAAAACATCAGACACCTGGTGATTAGATTTTTGCAACATGAGGCAAACGTCATATGGAATGCAGGTATATGAATTGCGCTGAAAAAAAAAAGAAAATAAAAAAAAAAGGTGTGATGGGAATGTGAGTCCGTGACTCGATTCTGGATTCCGATTCGGATATGCTGCCCTGAGGCCACGCAGACACTTTCGTAAGGCTTAGTTAAACTGCGGCTTTATATCTGTGTCCAGTTTCCTTTCACATAATGTGATACGTTACGAGTGTATGCCAAAGAGTATGCGTGAGATTAGAGAGACGCTAATCAAGGGAGTAGTGAGTAAGCGAGTAGCAGAGTGCATGTCGGCTAAGGGCGAGTGTACGTGCGCGAACGACTGCACGATTGTGTACGATTACGACGAACGTTGAGAAGAGGTGAGCTGTGATCAGGTGCGCGCTAAGAATTGCGTGACCGAGAAAGAGGAAACAGTGTCCGTGTCTTCTTGGGCGAGAAAATGCGCTGACCGAACTCATAAAACGCTATCGCGTCATACCCTTACAAGGCGGAGCCTAACTAACCGCCATCCCCCACCCCCCTTCCTCTCCCTCTATTTCAATGTTTTTAAAATGATGCAATTCATGGATTGAGTGTCCCACCATTTTCGGCTTAATTTATTTCTTATTTAATGATGAAATGCGCGGAGTGCTTGCGCGTAGTTCAAAGCACGAGCGCTTTCGCTGTGCCCAAAGCGCAGTGTGCGCTTCAGCGTAGGTTTTGTAACCAGATGTAAAGAAAGGAGGGGTAGCAGACTTACAGAGTTGATCTCGTACCGCGAAGGAAGGGCATAAGCCAAGTTAGCAATGGTGAAAGATTAAAAAAGAGAGAGAGAGAGAGAGAACAACACACGTAAAACTGTAAAATTTGCTTTACCTTAGAGCAACTGCTAAGTTCCGCGTCTATCACATGCGTGAGGCGAATTGAATCGCGTGTCCAGCTCAGACAGCCGCAGTATTACTTTCAGCTTGGTTTAAACATTCAAATGACACAGTTATGCTACAGAGGAGTAAATTCATACCTCTGAAGTAGTATGTGAGAGTTTGGGGCCTTGAAGCTGGGCGTGGTGAAATAAAAAAATAAAAAGTTTTGCTATGCGAAGGACCAATCTTTGTTTAAATCATGACAGTGCAAATTTTGTCGATTGCTGATGCGGCTACTTAATGTATAAAGAGCGGGAAAAAAAAGTAATTTAATTTTTAACATTCACGCAAGTTTATTCAATCCTTTTCCTTCAGTTCTCTTTTAATCACGCGTTGCACCCTGTAGGTATATTACGTATTTTTGTTTGCGCCTTTATTTCAGCGTGGCATTTTAATTTCATATACAAACAGAGGAATTTTGCAGTTTTCAATCTTATTTTATTTTTGGAGACTGGATTCTGTAGTAATCAGCATAACAACTACATGGATTTTTTTCGAAGAACCTGGTTAAGACCGCGAAAATAAGAAATTAGAACCTGCCGTTCTGGAAATGCCCTTTGATTCAATGAAGCAGTGCCGTCAAAGGGGCCCTTAGGCACACTGTTTGGCGATTCACTTAAGAGGGCGTTCTCTCCGACGGTTTGCGAAGTGCTGGCGTTTCCTGGCCAGCCTTTTCGAACAACCAAAACTAAATCGTTTCCGCCGCCCTTCTTTTCGTGAAAAGCGGGCTCTGCCACTCCGCTTGTCGCTATGCAAAAAAAGTCAGACGCACCGACTCCCTAGCACGCCATTGACCGTTTAATAAGGTCCGCTGAATCGGTTGTGCTGCTCAGGCACGTCGTTCCGCGTTGTCAGAATTTAAAGTAAATAACTGCAAAAAATATGCGCGCCGCCGACGGTATAAACAAGATAATTTGTGCTTGAAAGAGCAGGTGGTAGCAAAACAAGATTTAAATCATTTTCGCAGTTAGCGTATGTACGAACTTACGGGTCAGAGCACCATTTTTTATTCACCAAACATCGCAACACTTCATCCTAGAGGCAAAGTTTTGTGTTTATTCCTTTCAAGTTTGAGCAGTCACGTGGTGGCTACGAAGGCTGCGGGCCAGCGAATGAGCCGAGACTAAGCTACGGGAGCTAAGGCATTCGTCATGTGGGCGTGTCTTTGGTCATTTTTCAAAACAATGAACAAGATCAAAACCAAGAAAAATAAAGAATAAGAGTAAATAAGCGTACGGCAAATTCCGGTCGGCGCTGACCCCTGGCAGCGACACGGCAGCGAGGACAACATGCGGGGCGATGAGATCAAACCCCGTCCAGTAATTCAGGATGACCACCAGCTCTCCCGCCCCCGCCTTGCTCCGACTGCTGTACGTGCAAGATGGGTCTGCCAAAGAGCTTGCCGCTCCAGCGGTGCCGCCATCACTGTCGTTTAGACCAAGCCGCGGAGAAATAAACTGAGCCGACGGGTGCGAGAGAGCCGCCGTGGATTGTGTAGGGGAATGGCGAAGCGGGGTTGGGGCTGCTGGGGAGCAAAAAAAAGAAAAAAGAAAAAAAGAAGGAAGTAGCTGTGGCGGCTCCTGAGCTAATACGATTATGGCCAAACGAGTACGAGTACAGACGTGCGACAGTGGCGCGAACGTTCCGAAGATTTTGTGCCGGAAGACATTCGCGTGACGCGCAGTCCCGACGGCCGAGGGAAGCGGGGCGAGGAACGCCTCCTTCCCTCCTGACGGCTGAGGCTTAGCGCAGGAGCCCTGCCAGCTGGCAGCGACATCGTTTCGATCAAACCGCAGCAAGCGTCCATCCGGGCGCTGATAAACAGGAGGCGGCTCTTTGCCGCTTGTTGCGCGCGCTCCATGGAGCCCCGCGCTGACGCAGCCTGACACGAGAGCAAGAAGAGGGAAGAGCAGGGCGAGCGCGAAAAGCGGGATGATCACTTTTAGACGTGTCAGAAACGGCGATGCCTGCAGGAGCAGTCTTAAAGCGTTTTGTGTTCGGTGGACGATGCGCGTAGCTAATTCTGTCTTCTTTTAAACCTGACAACTATCGGCACCTAACCTTGTACTTATCGCCATGAAGAATACAGAGGAAATGAACAGGACTTAGTTTAGGCACGAATGCGATGCTCGACATCAGCAGTGACGTCACGGAGGAGCGTAAAATTCCGCTAAAAAGATGCGCCTTTCAAGACACAACCGTATCGAATAAAGTATGATCAACACGAACGTGCGCATCGCCCTTCATCTATGACGAATGAACTGAAACGCTAAACAAAAAACGTAGCGTTTTTTTTTTTTTTGCAAGCGTCAGCATCTCGAATTATGGAATGACACAGTCAATTCTTTTTAAACTTTTTACTCGACCATATATTGCGTATGATTTCTCAAGGAGTATTATGTAAAGTTTTTTTTTCTTTTTTTTTTTTTTGGGGGGGGGGGGCTCGGACCCTGCGAGCCAACTTGACCTTATGCGGGTCAGTCTACCCCGCGTCATATTTTATTGTAGCGATTACCATGCTGGCCTGCAAAAAACAAATACCTTAATGTTCGGCTACAAGTGTGCAACGCGAGAAATAGAAAAACTGCCACCTTCACCGTTAACGGTCCCAGGGTTCAAAATTGAGGCTTTCTTTTTTTTTTTTTTTTTGGGGGGGGGGGGGGGGATTTCGCTTGCACTGCCTGCACAGGCCAGTAGAGAGTATATTTCAACTAGATTTGTATATTGCTGCCAGCTCACACATGAAAACAAGACCTTTATTTTAAATATCTACCCCTGTCATTTAATGAGAGCAGGATCGAGAACAGTTTGAGTTAGCACAGCTTCACGTGCAAGTTTTTGCCTAGATGCCGACAGCCTGCCTTTTCAGACACGTTTGTTAAGTTTCTTAATTTCCCGTTTTTGGTATTTATACCTCATATGTAGAAAAAAGATATTTAGACATGTATAGCAAAAGGACGCTATATGTTCAGCGGTGCTGCAATGCTTGCACGTGAATGTTGTGCGCCAGAAAAACAAAAACAAAAACAGAATGTGGTTTCTACTGTTGCTGCCGGGCCGCCAGTTAACTAATGAGAACACATTCATGACGAGTTAAATTTATAGAATGTCGGCCTGTTCTGGAATAATGAAATGATGAGCCCCCTCTTCTCCTTTACCACGAGCAGCTCATCAAGAAAATGTGAAAATTGGGGAGGGGGGGGGGGGGGGCATAAGGAGAAGGAGGGAGGGGAAATGCAGGGAGGCTAATCGGCAGAAGAAACCGGTTTGCTAGCGTGCGTTAGGGGAAGAAGGTGAGTGGATACAAAAGTGATGGGTAAGAGAGGGATGGGTGAAGTCAGTATAGTCACATCACAGCGATATCACGTCACGTCACATCACGTCACAGTCACATCACGCCACATCACAGCAAAATCACAGCCTATCGATCAGGCCCGTGGTTTTCATGAAGCGGAGCAGCGCCTGGGCGGCCTTCAGCGCCGATGATTGCCCCGACCAGTGACCTAAAATCTTGATTTCAGTCAATGGGCGTCCATCTAGACGCTACAGCGCACGGCAGAGACACTGTCTTTCCGCACTGTATGTGGGGCACTCACAAAGAATGTGGTCGATTGTCTCGTCGCACCGGCAAGTTGCACATGCAGGGCAATTTGTCATACCTATCACAAATGAATAAGAGTTTGTGAACGCTACAGCAACCCACAGGCGGCACAGCTAAGTTGCTTCACGTCGGATTAGGCCAGGTGGAAGCCGGAGCTTCAGGTCAGCGTCCGAGGATTTTAAGCGGGAGTTCTCAAACTGGCCAAAATTGCACAAGGCGAGCGTGAGCTCCCGCGCATGTGCGCGAAGGCTGCCCGCTGCGTCCGCTCTGGAAAAGGGATCAACACACAATCGCTGTCTTGGTGAGCGGTTCGCGCGACCTCGTCCGCACGGAGATTGCCCGCTATGCCGCTGTGTCCCGGAAGCCATTGGTAGATGATGTCATGTCCTTTATTTGGGGCATAGTGATGAAGTTCTCGTATTTCCGCGACGAGGTGCACTCAAGCTCCGCCTTTAGGGGCATAACGGGACAGCGTTGATGGCCCCATCTCCGGATCCGCTCGCGGATCCTCGTTCACGTGCACACACTTTGCCACTCGCTTAATCATTAACCATTAAAGTTGTGTCTCTGTTGCAGCACAAATACTCATTAACACACAGGCGTAACATCCGGCATAGGCATAAGTCCCGCTAAAGTCAAGCCGCATGAATGTGCCTGAGCGCACGGACTAGGGGCAGCATGTCTGACTCAGGATCCAAGATTCCTGGAGGTCCATGTCGTGTGTCTCACAACAACATCGCCCCCTCACCCCTCCTCCATTCAGCCTCACTACAAGCAGCAAAGGTGTTCTCATAGATGCACTCCTGACCAAACCCCGAGCAGTTGTCTTACGCTGTCGAAAGCTGCTGTTTGAGCGGTTTGTGTTGTCCCATAAAATGATAAAATGTGTGAGTGCACTTTTCTCCACACTTTTTACAGGCCCTAAAAACGTCTCGTGCAGCTTTCTTTTTTTTTCTTTTTTTTTTTTTTTCAGTATTATAGGAAACCCAAGCTCACGTTTCGCCGCGCGATGGCAGCGCCGCATTCCTGGCATGGTGGCGAAATGTGAAACAATGGGACATCGCCGGAGCAGACCCTCCGCTAGCTTCCTGTGCACGTACGGCGATCGAGTTGCACCTGGCGGTTATTTGGCGATACAAAAACGCTTCCGCTGATGCGAAACGCAGGTACTAAGTAGCATTGTGTCATGGGCAGCCACAATAGTAGGCGAAGCGCCAAAAGACGAGGCTCACGTGTGGAACTTTGCAGATTTCATTGGAAGCGTTTCCACAAGACCTGTTTTCCAACCGCATGATAGCATTCTGAGAAGTCTCGCGTTCTTTGTGGAAACGAAAAGTGCCAATTTTCCCCTTCTCCATAAACTCAGAAATGTTCGACAGTTGACAAAGACGTCTTAGAGGCATCAAAAGAGTACAGTGGTTTAACACCATGTATACGAAGTGAAGGGGGTGGAGGATTATCCTGCTCTTCGCTCCGCGCGTGTCTTGCTTTGCCGATTTTCTGTGCTCTCTCCTTGCTTTGCGAGTGCTCTGAAAGCAACCAAATCAACAGATATCCAGCGTGCGACGTCCGCGATCGACAATGATGTGTGAATGTGCCCTACGACCAAGAAAATATCTAGGAACGAGGCCTTTTTTTTTTTTTGGGGGGGGGGGGGGGGGCATGCTTGGCTGAGCCGTTTTTACAGATTTCCGCAAATTGGCCAATAAATGAACCAACATTATTATTATTCATAGCAAAAATATGTTGGAAGTGCAATACAAAAGCGATCCTAGTTGTAGCTCGATTGACACTACTCGCTAAGTTTTACGTGGGAAACGCATTCACAATCAATATTTATTCATCGCCGTCTGTCGTCTGCTCTACAGTGCAGACGTGAATAAAACTTTTCTCGCCTATAATTACGTTTCCTCCATGGAAATACGCCGCAGGTTGTCCAATCATCAAGACGGAATGCAGGCGACATGTCGCGATGCGCCTGCGGGGGCGCGTCAGGGCGCGTGCTCGTTCGAGAGAAAGCGCGCGGCGCACGTCGCGAAGGCAGCGAGCCGAGCCGGCGGCGTCCCAGTGTGTGTTTTTCTGCCATAGATGGCGTTGCGCATCAGAAGCCGCAGCGCCGCCCAGCGATGCTTTGGGAGCCTATACATGGCTATGACATGGCAGTGATATAGGCCACTGGCACGTGTTACTTGTCTCAGTAGGTTTTGGCGCACGAGCGGGTAGCTACAGCTGGTGCCAGCAAAATAAAGAGGGGAGGGAGTTGGGTACATTCAACGCTGTTCGTTTTCTAGATTCGTTGGCCGTACACGTGATTATCACGACTGGCAAAGTAAAGTGCGGTGGAGGAGAAGCGCGAGGCGCTCGTGTGGCCGGGATTAAAACCGGGTTCCCCGACTGAATAATCGAGTGGCCTAACCCCTGAGCTACCACTGATTGCTCGTCGTCGACATACGTAAACAGCTGGAACCAAGCTCACTTCGATTACTTCTACTGTACGCTTTGAATTTGAGGCCGCCTGCTCGCTCCTTTAGCCTTCAGGCAGGTCCCTAGCTTGGCGAGTTTACATATACCTTCCTGGCAATGGCATGGCGGGGGCTGCCGCAAAGCCACCTCGGAAAATTATGAGGACGCTTAAGGTCCGCCTTAAGAGTTCACGCGATAGCGTGTGTGCTCCTTGCCTCATCCGCTTACTCCTCGGACACATTATTTCTTACTTCCTTTCTCAGTCCTTAATCTACCCTAATTCCTCTTATTCTAATATAATCCGCCATAATGCAATTTAAACTAATATAGTCAGATTGAATCCAACTTAATTAATATTCAACCTTAATCCAGCCCAATCCAGTTTAATCAATTGTATTCCGTCTTAATTCAAATTGTAATTCACTGTATTCCGCTTGAATCCACCTTAATCCAGTAAACTATGTTTCAATCTACCATAATCCAACTTAGTCCACCATAGTCTGCCTTACTCAACTTTTTTCCATTATATTTGGCTTTAATCCAGAGTAACCCAGCCTAATGTTCATTAATCTTACAAATTAATCACACCAATCAATCAGCCAGCAACATACGCCACATTATGACCCCGTATAGGGCCTCAATATTATTTTCCGACACGTCCTTGAAACTTTCCTCTCAGAGTAAGACGGCGATGGCTTTTCAGCACAACGAGCTCAGTACATTATCGTGTAGGACCAAGAGTGACGCAATTGGTCTTTTGGCTACACACAGATCGTTTGGCTAAAAGAAAACAAAAAGGATTAAAATGCCGCACTGCAGGACGCTTGCCTGGTTCTCTCAGCTTGCTGTTGAGGCTTATTGCAGCAAGGATAGTAAAATATTCCGAACAAAGGAGGCGATCTGCCACTACGATTCCTTGCGCGTGATGTAGACTAGCTCCGGATCTCGGTATCAGAAGGAAACCTCTCCTTTTATGCTGCAAACGTTTCCTCGAATGACTGCACGAAAATATTGCATAAAAATTAGGAAGACGCTTAAGCTTTGCCCTGAAAGCAGACACGGTAACGTCTTTAATACCTATTTCCATTCCGCGAATTTCCGGTTGTTCTATTTGAATACTTTTTGCCTAAACTATTTACATTTCAATTATTATTGCTCCTTATTATTCTGTTATGTATATACGTAAACAGTTTCTATTGTGTAGTGTGTTTAACACATTCATTCATTCATTCATTCATTCATTCATTCATTCATTCATTCATTCATTCATTCATTCATTCATTCATTCATTCATTCATTCATTCATTCATTCATTCATTCAATTATTATTGCTGTACCGTCAGTGCACATCCCAAACGCGCGTTAAGAACTCATACGACCCACAACCGTTCACTAGATGCAGCTCTAGCAAGCTTGGTACTAAAGATCCTTCGTAGGCTGTGCGATAAATATACCAGACCTGCTCGGATTCATTTTCGAGAGTGTATGGAGTGTTTTTTCGCGATCCAAAAATCGGCCTCGGAACCTTCAGAGTGAGTCTCAAGAGTACAACCACTTGGGGCGTTGCACGAATCTTCGGTTGATTCCGATGTCGCAATGTATACATTGTGCATTCATTATACTTTGTGCGCTTAGCTTTAATTGTTGTGTTGGCGTAACGTCTAACAAAGCCAGGCAGTATATTAAAAAAAAAAAAAAAACTTTTCCGTAGCCTATGCGTTGCCTGTCCGCTTGTCACGGAGAGGGCATGGGTTCGATGGCCAATGCTGACTGATTTATTTCATTGAATTACGTATATTTTCTGAAATACCCTTATTAGAGGAACGTCCTCGCCAATTTTCGCTTTATTTTGGCCCTTCCTCAGTTACCTTTCTTTGAAACTTTTGGGATTTTTTTTTTCTTTTTTGTTTTTTCAGACGGACGCAGAACGAGGGCGACGACAAATGGCGACGGATGGAGGCGACGCCGGGTTTTCAGCAGAACGAGCTCCTTACGCTACCACGTAACGCACACTTCAGTACTGAGG
Source organism: Amblyomma maculatum (assembly GCF_055883805.1). NCBI lineage: Eukaryota > Metazoa > Arthropoda > Arachnida > Ixodida > Ixodidae > Amblyomma > Amblyomma maculatum. Next base: position 232,213,857 of record NC_139344.1, read on the forward strand.
TTGACCGAAAGCTATAGCATCAAATTGTGCTCCTAAATTCCTTTTTTTTTTTCGTTTAGTACAGGCGCTATCGCGATTGCGTGCGAATGCAAAGAGGAAAGCGGAAGTTTAATTCCTTCTAATGATAGAAGCAATCAAAGCCAGCTGCCCATTTCCGTAAATGCCAGTGTGCCTTAAAATATGTATGGCGTCGCTCACTGATCGGCTCTGCGATATTAGAAAAGTCATTCAACGGCGGTTGTCGTGACCTGAGGTGGGGTGAGCCTCCCGGGAATACCAGTTGGTATTGTATGATGAATGCGCTGAGGAAAAACCGGCAGTAATCTACCACGACTTGTTGTGTCTTGCTGACCGCCTTCGTCTACTCTGCCTCTAAGTGTATTCAGGTTACCGTGCTCTTGCAGTCTTCAGCGGGTCATTTTCGCACTTGGTTTCAATGGCATCTGCTAACGTTTTGTTTCGTTTTTATTGATAACGCACGACCGTTCGTCAAAGGGTTGTCAACGGTACCATTTTCTGCAAGCATGGCCATGACGCGGCTTGCATGCTTTCGCTGCTGCTGCTGCTGCGTCATAAGAAACTCCGAGAACGAATAAAGATTACCACGCTGACACAATTAATTCAGAGCTTAGGCTAAAGTTTGTGTCAACGAGCTCATTGTATACGTCAGTTCAAAGCATCCACGCATAGAGAACCCACAGTATAATCAAACAAATAATGTTGTGCGTGTCCTACTGAAAAGAAAGGCGTGTGAAGCCAAGATAACGTATTGAGTGCCATGGCAGAACACGCAACGAAGCAATTTCGGAATACAAATCGTCCATGGTGGCTTTGTAAACAGCTCGCAGTCGGTGATTGCGTACAATAAGCGAAGGGGAGAAGTGGCTTTGCGAAGCAGCGGCGGGTTGTGAAACAAGGAAAAAGGGCAGTTGGGTGCATGTCCTTCCAAAATCTTTGCTTGTCATATAATTTCACATTGCTGTCCAGCAGACATTAAATGCTGCTTTGTGTTTAAGGGCGGGCTTCTTGCAGCGTAGTTTCATGTAGTGGCCCCCACCCTTAAGTCCGTGCAGGCTTGTACTCTGCTCGTTTAAACGGAAATGCCTTTTTTTGAAGGGAGCTCCCAGAAATCCTTATTTTCTACCTTTCAAGCAGTTCAACTTATAAAAACCTATTCTTACATGGCTACAGAAACTTAAATTGGTAAATTGAACTGTTTTGGTTCAGACGATACATGTATAGCAGAAAGAAAGAAAGAAAGACTTTTGGTAAGCTTTTCAATTATTTTCTTATGCCCGGCTTCGCTGACCTTTTTTTTTTATTCATACTGTTAACCCTCTATATGAGGGTCATTACAGCGAAGGAAACACATACAATACAAGTACAATTCTCTTCGCTAAAATATACTCTATAGAACAGAATTGTAGATTTTCACTGTAATGCTCCAAGAACGTGGTAACATTTATCTCACATTTTTCTACTTCTGTTTGGTCCACAACTTCGCTTGCCAGTTGGATCCAGATTTCTACTGCATCGGGAAAAAAAGGAGTTGCGATATACATCAGTACGTGTAATAATAGGTTGCAATACCTTACTGTGATTTTTTTGTGGGCAACGCTTCAGAGGACGTGTAACATAGTGTTGTTTATTAACTTTTACTTTATCATTCATTACCAGAAAAAAAAAAAACGTTGCAATTTCTGCTTTGTTCTTCTCATTTCTAGTGATTCTAACTGACACTGTTTTAGCATTTCTGTGACTGAGTCAGTGCGCCGGTATTTAGAACATATAAAACGTGCCGAAATCCTTTGCAATATTTCCAGTTTTCGTTTTAAACCCTTTTAAAGAGAACTCCACACTGTACTTACGTACTCTATGATTGGCCATACGAATGTCTTGTACGCAATCAATTCAATTTCTCTATAGTCGCATTCGGCATCTTCCTCCGCAGGAAGCAAAGCTTCTGACGTTGAAAGACACGAAAAGGACGCACTGTACTGATGATAGTGGTTTTCATATGTGACAAATGCCTTTATATTCTATAAATGCTCCTAAACATAATTACCTATTTGCACAAATTGAGTGAAATGATTTAAATAGGGCCCTTGGGGCCGATTGGAGATTCAACAAAAAGAGTGGAATACAAAAACTTATCATAAATACCGGGGTCAGCGGAAAGCATTGGATTATGCACTTGCTGTCGGCCGTTTTACGACTCATTCTAATCGTCGTGCCAGCTTTCAGAGTCAGTAATAGTCTTGTTGGATGTCATGAGCAATGAAACTTTGGCGTCTCCATATGACAGAACCTAATCTCTCGCTGCATTGAAGATATTTGCAAGAAGCAATTCTCGAATGCAGCCTCGCAGTTAACGATGTGTAACGAAGTGTTGCTTGCCAACGACTGAAAGAAAACATACATGTGTGGTCTGGCGAAAAAAAAACAGATTTGGTATTAAGTACACGTGTTCACGCATGACACGATTTAAATTGCTCTCAGCGACGAAGGAAGAGGCAGAGAAAGGGGCGAAACCATGGTGCAAAAACAACAGCTGGTTCTTAATTCACTTGCAAACCTGCTTTTATGGCTGTAAACCAGCCAAACTTAGGAAGCAAAACAAAAAATCCCGACCCATCTTTTGCAAGATTGATTGATTGAATGATCAATTTTTATTTGAAACATTCGCTACAAGAATAATTTTTATTTCAAACATTCGTTACAAAAGCATGCTAGCATCGACGCCTGTATCTCTACCTAAAATCAAATAAAGTGACCGATGCATCAGCTTGCTGCACGAAGACCGGGCTCATGCGTCAGCGTCGAGCAGGTAAGAAAATTTGTCGTTTTCTTTTGAACAGCCAAAGCCATAAGGCCTTGTTCGGTGAGTTTTCTTTTTTCTGATGCGGAGGGGAGGAGGTAGATTTTGTTCACCTGCAAAGCCTCAAGGAAGAGGAGGACGACAAGACTAAGGAAATGCTGGGGTGTTAACCGGGATAAGAAACTTGTTTGCAAATCCTCAGTTGTTGCTCTGCTGCCCTTGGCTTTTCTCTCGCTTCTGTCCACACTCGCTACTACGTCAATAGATGCCAAAATGTTGTTCGATCACTCGCTCAGTGTTGTGGCACTGTTATTTCACTCTTGTATTGAACCAAATGCCTACATGTATACGCAGTTACCAGTAAACATCTGCTCAAATGCTCGTGTACGGGAACAAGGTTTTTGCAGAGCTGTGTCATGGGCTAATCCCGTGGTACTTGGTACCAACAGATGGAGCTAGCACATCGCCTACAGAGACAATTCAGATGAGTGGCTCTGGGATAATTGGCTTGCGTTACTTCTCAGAAATAACAAAAATTTCTGCAAACAGCCTACCGTAAACTTTTGCTGTCGAGCATAAATTCTTCCACAAGATTTGGCTCTCATTAAGCTTTCTGCGTGACTAAAAGCAGAATCGCGTCTTGTTTTACGCATGCGCATGAAGGAAGTGACGTATTTAAGGTCTTTAACTTTAACGGCTAAAATTAACGAATATCCCTTTCCTTTTTCAGGGTAAATCACGTCTGCGGAGGGCTGAAAGAAGTGATGAATCCGTGCAATGGTGGAAACAAGCTCGGTTCTATGGCACTGGACAGTGGTCAAGTACAAAATCGGCAGAATACACATTGTGCAGCTGGTTGTTTCCAAAGCGTGTCTCTAGATTTATTTAACAGTTAAAAGGTAAACTGCACGAATAAAATGGGACACGAGACGAAGGAAAAAAAAAAAACGACAACACGGGCGTTTTTGTTCCTTCGTCTCGTCTCTTGTTTCATTCGGCCAGTTTACCCTTTATCTGCAATGAACCAAGTCGCCCGCAAAAACGTTCTACTTATTTAACAGTGGTTTCATTAAAAAGCGTCTCTCAAAGTCTGAGTCACTTTGGGACGTTAAACCCAATACCCAAACCAGTTTCACTAAAAAAAAAAAAATTATATCCAGGATGCCATATTGCAACGTCTGAAACAACAGCCGAGACATCCGAGAAGAAGCGTGATTTAGAAATTATTTGCCCTCTACGTTCACTCCTAATTGCAGACTACGTTTAGTTGATTTCGCGAGCATTGTTTTTATATTAGTTTCAACTTAAATAGTTTTCTCAACCCACCTGTAAGTGCGTATCCCGCTCGACACCAAGTGCTAGCCTTAACTTCTTCGCGCTGAAAATCGATGCTTAACTCCCCCAGTGGGCTGCGGTCGACAGCTGTTATACAATAAGAGTTGCGCAACAGCCGCTGCTAAAGGAAAGAAAATATGAAAAGCACCTAGAAACAGTACGTGAAGGAAAGTTCTTCGTGAAAACATGAGATTCTCATTCCTGTTTAGGTTATATATGACACTCCTTTCATTCTCGGAGAAATTGGACAAGTAGTTGAGGCTGATATCCATACGGCACGGTCACCATATGTCGACTCTGTGAGTTACCGTTTCGTAAGAAGCTTGTTGTATAACAGAGTGAAAAGAACAAAAGATAATTCCACGATCTTCTGGAATTCCCAGCGGATGATACCTGCGAATATCAGCCCTTCTGTTGCTTTCGCAGCCTTGGAAGCTTTCGTATTTTTCATGGGATATGCGCTGCTCCATGAATGCCTCAGACATCTCACATCATATTCAGAGCAGCAAAGCAGATTTTCTGGCACCTGACAGGCGATGCTAGCGGTATGCTAAAATAAAGTGCTTTTATCTTTGTTAAGTGTTCTGAATTGCGAAATAGTAAAACTGCGCGAAAAAGACGGGACTGAAATGCGCACACAGGCACAAACAAGGCGCAACTGTAGGTTGAAAACTAGCCAAAAAATGTACCAACCACCCCATCAGAGCGTCTTAAGTGTTCTGTATGAAGGAGGAGAAAATGATATCACCACTCTCAAGAGAGACTTGCGACTCTGCCGAGATTTCGTCTGTTGTCGTGCAAACTTCTTTAGGAGCGAGTCCCGCGATATTTAAAAGCATTTCCTCCAGCGTTTGTCTCGTTCGCGTCTTACCCCTTCAGTCTGTGTTGTCCACCGCGTTATTCACGGCCATGAACATTTCTTGTCACAATGCATGACTCTAAAGGTGGGCCTTGCAGTGTTTATGCGAGTAACTTTGGTTGACTTTTTGCTTGCGTTAACAATGTTCACATTGACTCTGTAATCATAAAAAGAAAAGAAAAAAAATGCGTGCCTGGTTTATCCTGGTTAAACGTATATATCCGAGCTTGCTTTGTTAAGCGTGGCTACACATCAGTCTGACCCCTGAGACGAAGCGTTGGCGCACTCGCACCGGCACGCATCTTATTCACGGCGAGACTGAGCAACTAAGCACCGGCGAAGCAGTTGTTAAATATCTCGCTTGTCACGTGGTCAGTGCACGTTAAAGAATCCCCAGGTGGTCGAAATTTCGGGAGCCCCCCACTACGGTGTCTCTCAGCTTAAGTTCAAACGCGCAAGTGAATGACCGTGGTAGCTGCAGTGATAAGAGGTCAAAAGATTTCCCCACACGCACAATTTTTCCAAAGCATGTGGTCTTTTCCTGAACACACGCAAACACACCCACGCAAACACACATTTTGCTTCCATGGCAGCTACGTGCGTTGGCGATTTTTAGTGCTGCGTAAAGGCAGCACTGTTGAAATGCAGACGTTTCCTTTTCATGAGCGATGTGTTTTCCATGCTTTGACAACTGAACGGGTGCCGTATTCCTACCGCGCATTTTCAGCACGCGAGCAGTAAATTCAGAAAAACTTAGCCCATGTCAGAAAGCTATATTCCTCCTTACGGACCTTAGACATTCGATTCCCCGAATAGTTGTGTAAATTTGGAGTAATAAATTTAAATGCAAGAGCTATGTTCTATTCACATTCATCCATTCTTTTTGGCAAAAACTTCCGTTCAGTTCCTGTCACCCATGAAGTCCCCCTCAAGGCAGCGTCTCTTCCTCCTGAACTTCCGAGTGTTCTGGTGTGCTCTTTTCAGTATGTTTTAGCCGTGCAGCAAATCTCCAGACGAACATCAAAACTTTGTTGGTGTAGCACCTCGCGAAAAGCTACCATAGATTTCAAATTTCGCATTATTGTCTACCAACATTTCGAGCCCTTTATAGCCGCTCGCCCGTGGCATCGTTTGGCTCTCGGAAGGTGATCACTTTACCTTTTTTTTCTTTTACTCATTGCACCTCAAAAGCCCCTGGATAGGGTATTCATGAGGGATATTCATGGAAGCGGTGAACGCACGGAATTCTGGGAAAAGATTCCCTGCGGCGCTTATTACTGAGGGAGATTCTCCGCAGTAATAAGCGCCGTTACCGTAACAACGTTACCGATGACTACCTTACCATAGCCTACAATACAGCCGGAACTCCGTTCAGGTTTTAACTGGCTCAGTTGACAAAGTCCTTCTCCGTGTAAACTACATACGCTGGACTTGTCGCACTTGGTGCGCACAAGCTGTCAGCCTCTCCTTACTTGTTAGTAGACGAAGCATGAGCGTAGAGGCGACGTTGCCGAAGAGCGCAGGCGTTTCTTGTGCGGCCTATATTACACGTCCAGATGTACTACAAAATAAAGCGCTCTGAATATACACACCTTCTCATAACCCCTGATCAAAACACAACGAATTAGCTACGGAGGGAAGCACTTGGGCGAAAATGGTCCGATCTATAACTTGAAACCAACCAGCCCCATTCACCATATTTATCTGAGGTTGTTCTGCTACCGCGGACCTACAGGATGTAAGCGCAGACGCGAAAGTAAAGAGAGGGGAGGGGGGGAGGAGGAGACGAAGGAGAAGAATGTGCGGAGTGAAGGAACCAGCTATTGCGATTCAGCGATATGGGGCTTCCTAGTGTAGTGTCGTCGTCAGTGTCCTATATCTCACAGAAACAACGCTATAGCAGACGACGGACCAGAAAGAGGAGGACACACACACATGCGCTTCCTCCTATTCCTGGTCCGTCGTCTGCTATAGCGTTCTTTCTGTGACAATGAATAACCAACTCGCCCAGCAACATACGCTATATCTCGTTGCTCATTGAAAGTGTCGCGCAAATGTCGCAGCCCCCATTCCACGTCCGTGCCTTGAGGTGGCGCTGTTCAAGACCTCATGCGCTTCCAGTGCACGGCCTCATGAGATGATCCGAAGGGACCGTCGTTATTCGTGGTTAGCGCGCAAGAGAGTAGCGAAGCCGTCTTGGGCTACTGAGACTTTCATGAGCCAGCCGCCTTTCCAGTGCGTCTTGCGGTGAAATTTAGAGCCGCGTTCATTCTAAGAGACGTTTAAATGTGTTGTCTTGCGGAAAGTCGGCGTGCCAGCCCCTACGAGGTCCCTGCAATGGCCGTTGTTTTAACGGCGACGCTATAATTTACCGTGAAACACAGATTCTGACGTGTCTGAGCAGGGGTCGGCAGATCAGAGCGCAACAGAGAGACGCATGTTTTAAAGAACTAGTTAAAAAAAAAAAAGATAACGAATCAACTCATCCCAACGGGGTTCAGCAAAGCAGGAAGTGCGTAAGAGTTTTGAGAACCTCAACACAACTCTTCATCTGCGTCAGTAGAGTTAGTTGTTGGGCTAGTTGGCATTGTAGATTTAAGGACATAGTTTTCAGCGCAAAGGCACGCGGCCAAAGGAAAGAAAAGGAAGAAAAACTATAGGGACGAACACAGCGCTGTGTTTGTCCCTATAGTTTTTTTTCCTCTTCTTTCCTTTGGCCGCGTGCCTTTGCGCTGAAAACTATGTCCTTCATCTGCGTCTTTCTCCTTGGCGGTTCATAACGTACTGAGAAGCCACTTTTAGAAGCGTGGTCTCTGATCAATGGGCAACAGGCAGGCGAGACAGGTGAGCGACGATGTCGTCGACACCACCGGCTTCACCCTGTCCGGCGCCCGAGTGCTATCCTTACTCCAAGACTGGCAATATCCCAACTTCCAGGATCTCGTTCTTGACAGCCTTATTTTAATTGTTCGTTTTTACAATTAATAAACGTGCGGGTATTCTTGAGCTAGTGCATGTTTCTAAAATGACAGATCCCATGCTAACCTCGTGTTCTGCTAGCCAGGACTTGGGCAATGACAATGGCCGCAACACATTGAAGCAGCCATGACCTCAAAGGTAAGGCGCGTTTCATTTTGTGTGCATAACGGCATATACAGGTACACCTCATCACCGATGGACGGCATTTATTTTTGCAGAATAAAAATAAAAAAGCCCCTAAGGCCAAAATCAACGATTATTCACCCACTATACACCGTTATATCATCCCGCACAGTGTTATTTTGAATCGTCGAACAGCAAGTATTACTATTTAGCTGTTAAAGAGATACCTGTAGCGACGTGCTGTCTACTCTCAACAGCAGACCTGTCATTTCTGCTGAAAATGTATATCCTTGAGCAGGGGTACCGAAGCGTATGCAAATTGGAGCGAAAAACGCGCATATGGAAAAAGCTTGACAGTTCCGGAGAAATATTTCTTACTCTCGACGGCCTGCTTCTCCGCCCACTGCTTCCCCAAAACTGTGCGCTTGCGCGTGATGCGTCCCGACGTCGCCGGAGCCTGTAACAGCCGGAGCCCGAGCGATGCCCCGTCGTTTCTCTTTCCAGTGCACGAGAGAAGGAAGCTCTATTCATACATATGTGCGTTGCAAACGAGATGACCCTCTCGGCGCATACCGGAGGATGTCTTCCACAGACGTCCTCGGGATCGGGCGCATCTGCGACGTATGGCTGCTCGCTCGTCTCTCGGCGCATTGTGAGAGGCACTGGAACCTGAGCGAGAGGGGGCCAAGTGGATAGAAGATTTGGCGCCTCCGAGTCCTTGCAAAGTGCTTGGCATTCAAATGTAGGCGCACCTGTAGGTGACGATGATGACTTTCGCGACCCGTCTTCGTCCTCCGAAGTCTGCATTTGAAGTGAAAACCGCCACACCTCTTCTCAGAATAATGCCTCGGCAACGCCGCATGCTAAGTCGCGCCGCGCTTAACGGGTCCACATGCGAAAGTGCGCTCCGAGCAGCCACGCGCCCAAGATTTTCCTTGCCCTACTTGAACTCGGCCGTTATGACTTTTTATTATTTGTGCAGTCTAGAACTACTTCGCGTTTTTTTTTTCTTTTTCACGCTAAGCGTCTACTCGGTCATTTTTTTTTTTTTTTTAGGTCGATGCGATGTGAGAAAAGGAATTAATTCGACGAGAAGCTGTCCAACATGACTGAATTCATTTCGCACGACAGCACTTGCCTGAGAAAAAAAAAAAAAAAAAAAAGAAGCGAATAGAAAACTGCTTTTCACACGCGTCTCATACACAGCTTCTCTGGCTGAAAAGATCGATAGCTCGACCAGAAACAGCATGGACTATGGTACCTTATTAAGTGAACATTAATGTTTTACAAGCTCTTTAATAAAAAAAAATTGTCACTATTGCAAACCTTTATTCTTAACTGGAGGAGCGCATTTGCGTATGGGTTGCGCTGAGATAGGTCGGAAAAGAGGATTATGATGCGCGGTTATGTGCACAGAAGAGGAAGATTGGAAATATACACAATTCTTACTGAAAAACGAAAAGTTCTACGGGGCAATAACCTCACTCAACCTCATCAAATCACATAGACTCTCATATGGTCCACATCATTATCATAAAATATCTTCCATAATTTATGTTAATGCGCAAGAAACTATGAGATATTACGCAATTATATGCGACTTGTATGTGATTTCTTACGAGAATTGAGTGAGACTGTGAGAGAAGAGGTGAGGTTATTGCCTCATACAATTTTTTCAATAGGGAAGCTCAAGAGGAGCGCGTGATCACAGCCGCGGGCTAAAATCGGGTTGCGCGCGGAATTAAAGAGCGTCTGCATTTTCTGGAGAGCTTTCCGATACTGGCCCAGCATCCAGCACATGCTCCTCCTCGAGTTGCTCTCTAGAAGCGCCAAGAAAGTGGCCAACGTCAATCTCTCGAGCGTATATGCAGTGCATACCGCGATAGCTTAGTCAAAAGAGAGGATCTATTTTTACGTTGATGGATGTAGGCAGTGCATGGTTCCACCTGTGTTTCATAGCCATACATGTATCTCCTACTACTAGTGGGTAAGGCCGATCCATATAGAGGAAGAAATGGTCAATTCTAGATGCGAATGAAGCACCACATGACTCGACGTCACTAGCTGCGCCTCGTCCGAGAACGGCGCAGGCTTCGTAGCCCTCCCCCCCCTTCCCCCCCCCCCCAAAAAAAAAAAAAAAAAATGCTGCTTTTCACTTTCTCTTGCTTCTTGGTGTTTCTAGAAGCAAAACTCTTTAAAGCACAATTGTTGATCTTCCAGCGCCGAGGGCTGCTCCTTCATTTAGTGATCCGAAGTTTTAGAATTTTAGTTTATTTTGTTGCTATCAGGGTGAGTGGTGGCGCTCGTATGTGAGAAAAGTAGTGTGTTTGGTGCAGTACCATGGCCTGCTCATTTTATGCGAAAGCTTACACAGCTCGTTCGGCCGAAAAACCGTCGGCGTCGTAGTTAGTAAATAGTAGTAGTCGTCGGCACCGTTATTTAAATAATTGGGGGCTGCGTAAAAAAATCGTATCATGGTAATTTCTAGTTCAGGTGGTTGATAACAGATCAGTGCGTAATAGGAGATGGCGAGGAGTGAAATAATTGTAATTAATTGATTAGTTAAATGCATGAAAAAAGTTGGGAAAAGGGGTTTAAAGGTGTTAAAGTGCTCAGAATGAAAATGCAATGCTCGATTATGCTCATTAATGAAATTTAGAGCGTTACTTGATCACTTAATTGAATTAAATGAGAAATGAAAATTTCGAAAACGGGGGTTTAAGGGTATGAAATGCTCATAATTAAAACCAATGCTTGATGATGCTCATAAGGACAATTTAGAGTGTGTAATTAATCAATTAATAACTTTATTCTTTAAATTAATGAATGAAAAATATAAAGGAGATCAAAGGAGATCAAAATGCTCAGAATGGAAAGCCAATGTTCGCTGATGTTAAGCATCGGCGTATAAAAATAAAAAAGCAACAAAAGTTTCAAATATAGAAAATTGGAAAAACATCGTCTGTGTGTGTGAAAAGCCATTGTATCATACCCTTAACGGTGGAGTCCCCAGGCGTTGTATCGAAAGTTAAACAGCGCGTTCAGCAGAACGCGCACCGGGACGCATCAAATTACAAGAAGCGGCGTCCGAGCTAACCGGTGACATCAGCGTTTGGCAGGTTATGAAAAAAGTATAGAAAGATGAAAAATAAAAAAAGGTCGGAAAACATTGTCCGTATGTGTGAAACGCTATCGCGTCATACCCTTAACGGCGGAGTTGACTGTATACCAAACAAGCCAAAGGCATCGCAATTCTCGAGCTTCGAAAGTAAGCTTGTTCATTAAGCTACAGGAAAAGCTTTAAAAGCGCACTACTTTCTGTCTCGGAGGAATTGTGTTTGGCAGCCATCGGAGACTTGGGCTGTATCTGACTGTAGTGACATTCGCTTGCAGAGTGTCTTTGGATGCTAAATGCACTTCTAAGGCGAATTTTTACTGAGTTCTGAGGCGACCACAGGAAGACGTCGTGGGCCTATCTTCTTGCAGTTCAGTGCCACTCAAATCTTACATCTTAAGGCTAACGGATAGATTGATATACAGTCGTGTACCTTGGTGAGCATTAGAACGTTTCGTGCCCTCTAGTGTGACTGGGTTCAGCTCTGGCCTTCGTTCCCCGCTGTCGCCTCAGCGTCGTAAACTTAGGCAACCACATCGAGCATAACAAAATAGGATTGCTTTTGAATCCCTGCTTCGTTCATCGACGTTTCGAAGGTTATTGCCGTGTTTTGCCAGAGGTCATTCTTTGTCAGCATGTCACAAGCACAATAGTGTGTGTTATAATGAAAGTTGTTTCTAAAGGGTCCGCAGCATTTTTGGGCTTTGTGTTCGTGGTATCATGACCGGTCTGCACTATTAGCAACACATGAAACGCAAACAAGACAACTGGACCGGGAACTGCTAAAGGAGGAGGCTTTAATTAAGGGAGGCTGAATACTACCGAGCCAATATCGATTCGATGGCGCGAAACCATCTTCGTGGAAGTCATAATGCACCTCGCTTTCATTTCTTCTACAACAGTAATTTTTTTTTTTATTCTTGTGTTCACGTTATCATTTCTTGCTGACAGTAGATGCCAGCGAGCGCAAGCATGATTAAGGCAAGGGTTCAAAGGTATTGCTTTTTTGTTATGCTCGATGTGTCCGTTTAAATCTTGGACGCTGAGCGCACAGATGAGATGAGAGAAGAACCAGTCACTCCAGACAGAAGGTAATGTTCTGACACCCACACACAGTGTAGTCCGAATGATCGATCTCAAGAATACGCATTTGAAAGCCCTTTGAGTTTGCTTTCGGGCAATGCAGATCGATAGTATATGGCGTCTATTGGAATTCTTTCCCAACAAATACAGACGCCCTTGGCGTATTTGGTGATCTTGAAAGTGAGCATTGTTTTGGCGACATTACCGCGCTTATATATATATATATATATATATATATATATATATATATATATATATATATATATATATATATATATATATATATATATATATATATATATATGATTCGAGAAATCACCTTAACGAGCTACAAAATGGGCATTTTCGACGCCCGATATTTCCAACCACGCTGTCGATTAACAAATTTAAAAACAATTTTGTTGACTAGTTCATTTTAGGTAATAAATCATCTAACTATCAAGCTCTATGATTCGCCTTGCTGTGCCGTAATACTCGTTTGCACCGACCGTAAAGACGTATCTCTCGTAGTTTGTAAACCACAAGTTTGTAGACGGTTAAAAAAAAGATGGTATATAATACCTTCTTTAAGCGCTGTTAACATGTATCACTACGTATACAAGTAATTTTTGCGTTGAATTTTTATCTGTTTTGACCAGCTCGCTAAGTAGCAGTTACCACTGTTTTTTGCTTTTTTTTTTGTTTTTTTCCCCCTCTTTCAGTTTGCATTACACTGAATGAAAGACTCGCACCGCATGAAAAATGAGCCACAAAGAAGCACACTCATAAAATAAATGAAAAAGGCCACAATGAGCTATCGTAATGTAATCAACTCGACATTTTTACCTAGAGAAGAGGGGAAAATAATATCCGATAAGAACAGAATAAAAAAAATGGAAGCGCTATTGTCCTTTATTTGAAGACGCCTTAACAAACCTTACATAAGCAAGGTTCGTTAGCTAGAGACAATGTCCTCTACCGTCACGTACGTCTGCAATGTCGAGGGTAACCAGCCGAAAACGTTGTCGTGATTGCGTGGCTAGTCAAACGAACACGGTCCCCGGAGAGAGTTTTCGAGTGCTACCATGGCAGCGCGTTTCTGGCCTAGGTAGGTGGAACTGTTACGCAAGTGAAAAATGCACGGCATGGTCTTTATTCGGAGGTACGTGTATGGTTGCTGGGACCTCATTGGCCCCATCTTAATGACTGGAAACACATCAGTGAGACAGAGCTTTTTGTTACTATGCGGTCTCTCTATGTACTGACCGCACTTGCTTTGATGCAAGTTGGCGGCAGGAGGTGCATTAAAAAGCCAGAAGAGAATGTATTCTATTTTACATATGCGGGAGGGCACGGTACTAGCGCGGAAAAGAACACACGTGAATATTCCTAGCGTTTCTTATTGGAAGACGGCTTGTAGTATTTATTTATTTCAAAATACTGCAAGCCAATATTTTGGCCCATGCAAGAAGGGCAATAAAAGACATTTAAATATTCGCAGATAAAAAATAAAAAATAAAAAAGGCAGTTCATGCAGTTGCAATCATAACCAAAAACTACACTTTTAGCACTGATTTACTCTATAAAATGCTCTTCTAGGGCTTTATTAAAATTGGAAGACTGGAATGTGGCCTCGGGAAAGTGTCAGTCCTTGCAAAAATGGGCTCGAGAAATTGACTTCGTGGATGATGTGTTCGGCGCGACGACACTTTGAGAATTGTGGATCGAGGTATGTTTAATTTATGTGTCAAAAGGTTATGCATAACAATAAACGGGATATTTTTCTGCCTACTTTAAGTAGTGGGATATGGTTGACGTTCATTAGTGTCGAGGGTGAATTTAATCTCCTGTATTTGTTATAAATAAGCCTAACAACTTTCATTTGCACCATCTCTATCCGGTATATATTTTTCTTCGTAAATGGATCCCGTAAAACCGAAGCGAACTCTAATTTTGCCTAATAAATGTTGAGTATGCAAGGAATTTTAGCTTACTTAGTGCGTCTTTAAGCTTCCACCTGAAGTAGCACAGCTTGGAAAATTCCGAGGAACACATGTCATTTATATGGGCAGTCCATGTTAAAACCTCTTTCTGTTCAGGCGATAGAGATCTGAAAAAAAGTGCGGTTGAAGCCAAACTGATTCGCACTGTTTATCGATTTGTCAAAAGCTTAAAGATATTCGATGGCAGCGATAAAGGTTCTTGAGTACTAATATGTATTGTAGCCTGGTCGTACTGAAACGAATTTCTCAGCTCTTTATTCTTTATTGCAAACACCGTGGCTTATCGCCTTTTGTTTTTACAGCACTCTCGATGACAGCTACTTCTAAATGTGCACAATGAAGTGGCGAAAATAACCCCATTTTCCCAATTCCGGGACACGATGCTCTTTTAAGAGCTGTAAAGTTATATGCCCCATTCCGCCGCCAATGCCACATTAGACACGACACTTACATGCTATATTCTGTGCAGGATTTCAGCGCACAAGACTCAGTTATTTTGTTAGGTATTGTTTTTCACAATTATAATGATGGAGACGTCATTGTCTGTGAGCTTATGCAATGTGAAGCAGCTGATTTGGTTTGCGAACGGAGTTAACAGGGTTTTAAAGCAATATATTAACCAGTCAGATTTTTACAATTTAGCATGCAGCGCTGTTTTTAAGGTGTTTCTAGTGCTCTAAGGTAAAAATTGATGTAAAAATAGAAATTCATAACGAAGAGGCCATTGAAGATTTGCTTTGAAGGGTAAGATGTGGCCCCGCTTTAACCGAGCTGTACCAATATACCTGCATGGCTTAGGGGTAGCATGTCTTACTCGGGGTGTAAGGGTCCCAGTGGGTTTGATTTTCATCTCGCCCTTCCATATCAAAGCAGAAGCCCAAGTTGGCAGCTCATGCCGTGTCGTGTGGTCTCGTGAAGTCACACAAACTGCCGACCAGTCAGTGTATGGCCATATCACCTGCCAGACTAATGGTCAGATTCTTTCACTCACAATGCTGAAAATGCTGTATTCTCTGCAGAACGAGGCCGTCAATGTATCGTGTTAAAATGTAAAGTGTTGACCACTTCACTGTGGCATCTGCAGCACCAAATGTGGCTGTTTCCGCATCCTTGCCCTTGCCTGGCTAAGAGGGAGTGCAGATTTTTTGCATAAGATTTGTGTGAGCCTAATTTAACTAAAGCCTCTTTGCTTGTTCAGACATATGGACTGAAAGTATGTTGGTGTGCTTTTATGGAAGAGGGCCCCGCTGCGGTGGGGCAGTGGTTAAAATGCCCGACTACTGTGCTGGAGTACCCGAGTTCGATCCCGACTGCCGGCGGATGCGTTTTGATGGAGGTGAAACGGAGTGGCTTCTGTGTGCTGTGCGATATCGGTGCACGTTAAATAACTCCAGGCGGTTGAAATTTCCGGAGTCCTTCACTACGGTGTCTCTCATAGCCTGAGCCA
Organism: Amblyomma maculatum; assembly: GCF_055883805.1. Classification (NCBI taxonomy): domain Eukaryota; kingdom Metazoa; phylum Arthropoda; class Arachnida; order Ixodida; family Ixodidae; genus Amblyomma; species Amblyomma maculatum. The sequence continues at coordinate 232,229,598 of NC_139344.1, forward strand.
CTTTGGGGTATTAATTAATTAAACCCTACAGAGCAAACCATTTATGGGAGAGGGGCAATTTTCCCCTTCCACCCTCATTCCTAGGCCTAGAAATTTTACTACACAAAAAAGCCTGTGACAAGCCCAATTTTTTTGATACGTGGTTCAAGTTTAACCCCTTCGCTTCCACAACTGTCCTCTCCAAGAGAGACCCGTAATCCGTGCCTGGAGGCGTATTCTAATTTCCAAGCTTCTATTCTTAACAGAACTCCTTTTTGCAAGTTATTTTGCTAACTGATCATTTCAAGAACCATATTCACTCACGTAATGACCCAGTCGCATAGTGAACTCCACCCCATTTTTGTTGTTGAGAAGTTTAACAACTTTTTTTTAAGGGCTAGCTTTTCTCAGCAGCTTGCTCAGTTTCACACTGTTGTCATCAGCGTCCACAGTGCAGACTTTGGCAGTGCATCAAGATGCTACGCATCGATAACATCATGGCATGTTCAAGTTTTAGCAAGAGTTCCTGGGCAGGGTTGGCAAGCTCAGTAAACTTGGCAGAGTGGCAAAATGCTACACACACTCGACAGGAGTACAGTGGCTTGTTCAACACTCCGTTTCTGGCTGTGCCAATATATGTTTAGAGAGCTAACGAGCAGTTGAACATTGGAGAGCAGCTTAAACCAGAGCACTATAATTATAATATCCTTTGTGTTGAAATGCGGTGGAGAAAGGAGGACTTTTACTCCCTGAGCAGTTTGGCGAGCACAATGCCTAGCCCCTCTCACACCACAGTTGACTTACAGCCAGCCTGTGAGTTTTTTAAGCCTTGTGTAGATACATGCATATGACCTTCAGGACTGGTGTTCAGCACGTTCGCTTCATTTTGCCGCAATTGGCCAGCATCATCAGCTGTCGCAAAATTGTTGGCTTGCACCACAATAACAGTGCACACCTTGTGAAGCAAACTGTGCTACTAATCAACGACATGATCATGGCCGACTGCATGCTTTTGTTGATGATAGACGAACAGAGGGACATATATTCAAGTGGACAGGTGGAAGGACATATATGAAATTTCAACTGTTGCAAAAAAGTTCTGTCAAAACACTTTTTCTCCTTGTAAGGAACCCTTCCTCAAAACTGATATCAATTTTTATTTAAAAAAAGTGGGTTCATTACATGGGTAAATATGGTAAATTGTACACAGGTTTGGGGTGCGACCTGATGCCGGTGAACACTTCCGGCAACGCACTCCCTCGCCAGAGCAGGAGTTGGCCACCCTGGTGCAGTAATTGGCCGCAACCTCCTATGATAAGCTCCATAAAACCCCGGCCCTCAGTCACCAGCGGCGGCTGCGGATCAACTGACCACGGCGGCAGTCAGACATGTGACGCAGCAGGGGGTGCTAAGAAAGCCTGGCTCCGCTGGACAGGCCGCCATTGGAAATTGACCCTGGCAACGTTTAAGGCTAGAACCCTAGCTAGTGAAGCTAGTTTAGCAGTGCTGTTAGAGGAACTAGAGGGCATGAAATGGGATGTCATAGGGCTTAGTGAGGTTAGGAGGCCGAATAAGGCATACTGTACTGAAGGATGGGCATGTACTGTGTTATCGAGGTTTACCAGAGAGGCGACAACTAGGAGTAGGTTTCCTTGCCAATAAGTATATAGCGGGCAATATAGATGAATTCTATAGTATTAACGAGAGGGTTGCAGGCATCGTAATTAGGCTTAATAAGCGGTATAAACTGAAGGTTGTACAGGCCTATGCACCTACATGTAGTTATGATGACCAGGCAGTTGAAAGCTTCTATGAAGATTTAGAATCGGCAATGCGAAAAGTAGAGACGCAGTATACTGTACTAATGGGCAACTTCAATGCCAGGGTAGGGAAAAAACAGGCAGGAGACAAGGCAGTAGGTGACTATGGCATTGGTTCTAGGAATAGCAGAGGGGAGTTACTAGTTGAGTTTGCAGAGCGCAATAACTTACGAATCATGAATACCTTCTTCAGCAAACAGAAGAACCGGAAATGGACATGGAAGAGTCCTAACAGAGAGACTAAAAATGAAATCGACTTCATAATGTGTTCAACCCCCGCCATTATGCAAGATGTAGAGGTAATCGGGAAAGTGCGATGCAGTGACCACAGGATGGTGAGGTCCCGAATTAGCCTAAATCTGAAGAAGGAACGCAACAGATTAGTAAGAAAGAAACCCATCAACGAATTAGCGGTGAGGGGGAGGGCAGAAGAGTTCAGGATCTCGCTACAGAATAGGTATTCAGCTCTGACTGAGGATGGCGACATTACCCTGGAGGCAAGGAACAATAATTTCAGAGATATCATTACTGAGTGCGCTGTAGAAGTAGGCGGTAGGATAATTAGAGAGGATACCGGTAAGCTGTCTAAGGAGACGAAAGATTTGATTAAGAAACGCCAGAGTATGAGAGCTTCCAATCCAACAGACCAGATCGAATTGGCCGGGATATCAAAGCTAATCAATAAGCGCAAGGTGGCCGATATAAGGAAGTATAACATGGAGAAAATTGAGCATGCTGTAAAGAACGGGGGAAGCCTTAAAGCGGTAAAGAAAAAAATTGGGCATAGGCAAAAACCAGGTGTATGCGATAAGGGACAAGGCGGGCAACGTCATCACTAATATGGACAAGATAGTCAAAGTAGCCGAGGAGTTCTATACAGATCTCTACAGTAGCCAAAGTAGTCAGGACCGTAATGAGATTGGCGGTAGGAAAAAACAGTCAGACGTTCCACCAGTGACGAAGGACGAGGTCAAGAAAGCACTAGAAACTATGAAAAGGGGGAAATCAGCTGGAGAGGATCAGATAACTACAGATTTGCTGAAGGACGGGGGGGGGGGGGGGGGGATATCGTGCTAGAAAAACTGGCCACCCTGTATACGCAGTGCCTGGTGTCATCGACGGTACCGGAACCATGGAAGAATGCAAACATTTTCCTCATTCACAAGAAAGGGGACTCTAAGGACCTTAAAAATTACAGACCAATCAGCTTACTGTCTGTTACGTATAAGGTATTTACTAAGGTAATCGCTAATAGAATCAGGACAACCTTAGACTGCAATCAAGCAAAGGATCAAGCAGGGTTTCGGAAACGGTACTCTACTATCGATCCTATCCATACCCACAATCAGGTGATAGAAAAATGCTCGGAATATAACCAGCCCTTATACATAGCATTCATTGATTACGAAAAAGCATTTGACTCAGTTGAAACTTCGGCGGTGATGCAGGCATTGCGAAATCGGGGGGTAGACGAGGCGTACGTGAAAGTGCTGGAAGATATATATAGTGGCTGCACAGCAACCATAGTTCTGCATAAAGAAAGTAACAAAATTCCCATAAAGAAAGCTGTTAGGCAAGGAGACACAATCTCCCCAGTACTATTCACAGCTTGTTTAGAGGAAGTATTCAGAGACTTGGAATGGGAGCAGTTAGGGATAAGGGTAGATGGAGAATACCTCAGTAATCTGCGATTTGCTGATGACATTGCCTTGCTAAGCAACTCGGGGGATGAACTGCAAATAATGATTGATGACCTAGACAGGAAAAGTAGAAAGGTAGGCTTGAAAATCAGTATGCAGAAGACTAAAGTAATGTTCAACAGCCTCGGGAAGGAACAGCAGTTTACATTAGGTAGCGAAATACTGAAAGTAGTAGGCGAATATGTCTACTTAGGACAGGTAGTAACCGCAGATCCGGACCATGAAAGGGAAATAACAAGAAGAATAAGATTGGGATGGAGCGCATTTGGCAAGCACTCGCAGATTATGACTAGTAGCTTACCGGTATCGCTCAAGAGGAAAGTATACAACAGTTGCATCTTGCCTGTACTCACCTATGGGGCTGAAACGTGGAGGCTAACCAAGAGAGTTCTACTTAAGTTGAGGACAACCCAGAGGGCTATGGAACGAAAAATGGTAGGGGTAACATTAAGAGATAGAAAGCGTGCAGAGTGGGTTAGAGAAATAACTCAAGTTACCGACATTCTATTAGAAATTAAGAAGAAGAAATGGGCATAGGCAGGACAAGTAGTGCGAAGAGAGGATAACCGATGGTCGCTGAGGGTAACAAACTGGATTCCAAGGGAAGGAAAGCGTAGCAGGGGGCGGCAGAAAGTTAGGTGGGCGGATGAGATTAAGAAGTTCGCAGGGGTCAAGTGGATGCAGCTAGCACAGAACCGGGTTAAGTGGAGAAATATGGGAGAGGCCTTCGCCCTGCAGTGGGTATAATCAGGCTGGTGATGATGATGATGATGATGAACCAGAAGCCACCATGTGTCGTCTCTTCAAACCTTTACCAGGAGACTCGTGCTGGTCTTGTCTAAAGAAGTAAAAGAAAAAAAAATTAAGAGAGCGAAATGTTGATGCTTAGTTTTCGGTCTGAATATCTTCTTTTCGAAATGTTTGGCCTGGTAGCTTGCTTCTTGAGTACGCTCACACTCTGCTCATTGGAGGAAGGAAGAATCATACGGCGTATGGCAGGAAATAGGGGGATACGCTAACTCAATGTGCGCTTTTGAGCAAATTCTGGGTTTGCGGCACCGATGGTAGAGAAAACGTGCGTTAGAAAATAGTATGTTTAATCAGTGTAAGCTTAAAGGAGGCAACATGCTCTAAAAGCATACCATTCTCCATCTTCACGCTCTTAATTTTGGTGTCCATTCCTGCCATGTGTGATGTAAGTATGGAGGAGTATCGTAATTTCTCAAAATTGGTATCCGAAGGTGAAGGGCGCGCCAGAAGTGCTGATTGTGTAGTAGAATTTCCGAAACCTAATTTGCTTACAGCGACAGGAACAAAGTGGATTAGCGTCTGACGGGAAACGAGGCGTAACAACAGTCAAAAGGCAGTCACGATTGTCACCAGGATGGATGCTACAGACGGCGAATTATTGAAAAAAATATGTTCAAAACAGACAACAGCGTATTACATTTCAGTCATTAGGAATATTAGTAATTCACAGTAATTATGTCAAGCGTACATTAAGCTAACTACTTAGGTGTCGTGTGGCTTTGGAGTTTTGCTGTTGATTCCAAGGTCGTGAGGTCGAATAAAAGCCGCACGTCATCCGTGGCGTGGCCTCTACGTCATCGAGGGTATCCGCCACCTGCTCCATCTGAATGCCACATTAACAAAAAGCTTTCGTTGTCATTTGGAGTACGCCATCTGTCGGCAGTGGGACTACTGAGAGGGAGCAACGAATTTTTCCCTCACCAGTATACGCAGATGCGACAATACGCAACGCGTTTAAATTACAGGCACTTACTCAAAATGTGCTGACGACGGAGGGCTCAATAGCCTCTCAACAGTTACCCTTTCGCAATAGTGTCATGCTTTCAACGTTTTGTTCGCCGCTGTACAAGCTGTTGGCCTCCTTGATAAACCTTCCTTTTTCTCACAATTCGGAATGTCTACGCCTAGAATTCATGACCAATGTTTTTTTTTTTTTTTTTTTACTGATTTCTACTTTTTAGTATTGTCAACCCCTTTGCTCCTACATTTCCTTTTCCGTGAAATATTTCCCTTATGCAGAGTAACGTATGGGTGGTGTAGCACACACTTGCCAAAAATATCTGCTTTCCATTGAATATTCCTTCTCTTTCTTTCTCTTATTGCTAGTAGTAACAGTAGCAGCCTCCAGTTGGTACGGGACCATGTGATCATATATACTGACCAAGGAAATAGACCATTGCGATGCTCAGTTGCCGGAAGTTGCCGAAGTCTTCAAACGTATACGTGCTCTATCTGAATAACGGCAAAATATGTGTACATACAACTGCTCTGTGGTCAGCGCTGAAAGGAGCTGTGCACTTAAGCACTTTCGTTAGTTTTACAGTCCTAACTCAAAGGACATCTGCTACCGCGATAAAAGTCCCAGCAATCCATTCTAGTTTTGCGAATTCGACCCTGGTGCCGGGGAAACCCTGACGGCTGGAACGCCATAAGCTTAACGACGATTAGCTGCCAGACCGAACAGGTTCTCATCTGCCAAGTGAAATGCATTGTTCGTTAACAGGGGCCCATTACTACGCGCCCTTTATTCGACGTGGCTTTTAGTGAAATTGTCACTGCTCCTCCAAGACTTGGAGATCCGCTCGATGCCCGCACAGCTCTTGTTTTCATATAGGGTGGCTCCGTTTCCAATTCCACGTAATGGACGGGTACCGCCCACTGAAGAGCTTTAAAACTGGCACCTCGAGGCGGAGCGTTTAAATCGAGTGGCTGCGTATTCGCGAAAGAGGGGAAGCGGTTTTATGCAGTCAAACAAGGGAGGGCCTCGGTGTATGCATGCTGGCGTTATTTTTTATCACTAAAGTGCTATACTGTAAAAACAAACAAACAAAAAAAAAAAAACTTGGTATGGTAACAGCGCGGGGTGTCGACGAGGCTGCCTTTGTAGACGCCTTACAGGGAGAGACTACCATGATCGGACGATGCCAGGGAGGTTTTAGGAGCTTTTACGCCCAAAAACGTTTTTTTTTCTCCAGAGTACTGCAGCGCACTGTAAACAGGTGATGAAATTCGCACGTAACCAGGAAAAGTCATTTGCTCGATTAGCACATGAGAGCATTACTTTTTCGTGCTATAGCATGCAGTGCTATATGACATCGCCTGAGATGTATCGGTGCTTCTCTGAATAGTTGTAGTGGAAAGAAAAAAAAACATAGAAAGGAAGAGATTTACGCCTCCCGTCTTTTGCCCTGGCAGCGAAGGAAAATATCAAAGCGGCGCTGTCAAGTGTAATGGACAAATCTTGTGAAACCAGCCAAATTTCGAGTGCTCAAGCCATCTGTTTTCGTTGCAAGAGCAAAGCCTAAGGGCATATAGCGCACGCTAAGAAGAATGGCATACCACAGGGGGAAGGGCAAAGAGCGGGGGTGCATACTGAGTTGCTGGTCGTCGCTTTCGAAAAGGCATTTCGCAGAGGCATGCCTGAATGTTCCTAGCAATGTGCGTTTCGCGCGCTGTTTTTTTTTTTTTTTTCATTATCTCTGCTTTGGCCGTGTGCTGCGTCGGCGTACAATGCTGGAAATTGCCCATTAACACCCCGTAGGCCCTCCAGGCTAGACGATGGAAGTCGTTACCGCGCAATTAATGGCTGCGACACGTCGCAGGGCACTTTTAATTTCAAAGGCCCGTCTGTCTTCCCGCTGCGACTGGTCAACCTCACCCTTTGCGCCGCCTCCTTCCCTCCCCCTCCGTACATTTCCAACCTGCCCTTGAGTGGCCAACTCGGGCTAGGTGCAGAGTAATGGGGAAATGTCTCTTCGCCAGAATGCTAAGGATTGCAGCATCGAAGGGGCCCGCTGGTGCGACAACCGAACCAGCGTGCATGAAAGACGCGCAACAACCCCTGGAATTCTCTTGTACGCAGAAAACCTTAAAAATTGGGCACAAATATCCCCTCCAACAATCTAAGTATTGTGCGAATTAACAGAATTTACGCATTTTTTGGCATCAATTTGCTTTAATCGACTTTCTACAAAGACCAAAGTCCCTTTACTTGTATTTAGGCTCTTCTGGATATTTCCACGTAGGGGCGCCTTTACTTCGTGCGAATACTACGCAGCAATGTTTCCAAACCGTGTGCATGTGTGCTGAAGCAATTCGACATTGTCATCAGTACCGAAGGATGTACACAAGTTGGTACAAGTTGGTATTAGTCATTCTTATTCATACTTTACGATTAACCCTGCAGAAAGAGACCCCGCCGTGGAGGTGCAGTTGTTAGGGCGCTCGACTGCTGTGCCCAAGGATGCGGGATCGAATCCCGGCTGCGGCGGCCGCTTTTCGATGAAGGCGGAAAGCAAGGCGCCCGTGTGCTGTGCGATGTAAGTACACGCCTAAGAACCCCCGGGGGTCGAAATATGGCGGCCGGGATCTCCCGTGCACACCGCATTCTTCGGACAAAGCCATACCACGGCGCCTGCCGAGGGAGGCGACAAGAGCGTGCGGTATTTATCGGTCGCTTCGCTGTTGGGAACAAGAAGACGGGTGACCGGGCGTGACGGGTTTAACGCAGAAATGCATTTAACGGCTACATTTTCAACTCTCATTGTCCGTCACAGTTCCGTCTACGAATGCTGTGTGTGTTCCGTAGACCACGGCTGTATGACGAACCTTTTCAGTTTCTCTTAAAATGTTTGATTCTTTGTGCAGTGTGAATATTTTCGAATATGGTCGCACAAGTCAAGTGCCGCATATCTACTGCGACATTTGGAATTCTTATCCACGCATTGAATGACAGTGCTAAGGCTGGATTGGTCGAATTGACGTCACACATAAAACGGCGAAATTGAAAAGTTGTCGAAACATTTCATATATTGCGATTACAAGGTCGCAAAACGCATCAAGCGTTATCAGAACACCTAGGTATATTGAGTAAGGGAATTGCACTAAAAAGAAAATTCCGAATTGCGGTAGACGGGAATCGAAGCCGCCACCAGTGAAGCCCGAGTCAGCCATCCTGCCCTGAGGCACGCATGCACCAACACTCTCAAGATTCGTATACAGACAACATAAATACCGAAGAAAGTAGCAGGGCGGACAGCGGCCGACGTAGCTCAGTTGGTAGAGCACCGGACCCGTTATTCGGAGGTCGTGGGTTCGGTTCCCACCATCGGCACGTTGTTTTTTCTTCTACTTTGCGTTTAATTATCTTTCCCCCAAATAGATTATATTATTAATCTCTGTGATTATCCAAGTAAATATTAAAATAAAAAAAAAGGCGTAAAGTACCATCCCCAACGCTTTCCTTGGCCTCGCCGACTGTTGGCTTCTTTCCTTCATGTATTATAACGAGCACCCGCATTTCCCCTATATATATATATATATATATATATATATATATATATATATATATATATATATATATATATATATATATATATATATATATAGCACTCTTGAGCGAAGCGTAAGACACGCTACTCGTTGGCCGTGCAGGCAGGCACGTATATATATATATATATATATATATATATATATATATATATATATATATATATATATATATATATATATATATATATATATATATACGTGCCTGCCTGCACGGCCAACGAGTAGCGTGTCTTACGCTTCGCTCAAGAGTGCTGAAAAGTTCTACTGCCATCTCACCACCCATCTCAAAGGTCGGAACCAGTGTCTGCCATGACATGTGGTCTTCGTCACACAACACGCCGACCAATCAGTAGCAGGCAATGTCACCTGCCAAATACCACCTGCCAGAGCCATGCCCAAAGTTAATCTGCTCAGAACGTTGACATCAGATTTTCTGCAGAACGGGCTCTTTGAAGATATCACGTTTGAAATATTAATTATAATAAGTATCTACATGAACGCCGCCCCATAGCTTAGGAGCCGATTGATCCCGATGTATGTTAACGGCCATTATTATCTAATTTGACGTGGGTATGTAAGGTTCTGATGTGCAGCCTTTCCTTATAGCCTGATCATGTTTGAGCACGCCGCCTTGATGTAAGTAACGATATGAAAAGTAGAGACTTGAAAATTATTTGATAGACTCCCAGACGTTTGCTTCTGGTGAGTTTTCAATTGCCGCCTTTGGCTGGCTCTCATCGCTTCTTCCGCTGAAAGGTTTAATGAATTAAGCCTGACGAAACTGGTGCTACGACTGCCTTTCACATCAACCTAAAACAGGAGGGAAGTACTCCAAGTCAGCGTGGAGAGACCACCGAGAGCTACTTTGTTTCCAGTCGTCGTATATATTTAAGGGATTACTCGTTCAAGAATATCGAGTGCCCGAGTTTGAGCCCGACCGGTTGCAATCCGCGGCGATGTTTTCTTTATTTTAATACCCCCCCGGGGTGGCGCAGTGGTTACGGCACTCGACTACTGTTCCCAAGGATGCGGGATCGAATCCCGGCCTCGGCGACCGCTTTTCGATGGAGGCGAAAAGCAAGGCGCCCGTGTGCTGTGCGATGTCAGTGCGCGTTAAAGAACCCCAGGTGGTCTAAATTTCCGGAGTCCTCCACTAGGGCGTCTCTCATAACCTTAGTCGCTTTGGGACGTTAAACCCCACATACCAACTATCTTTGTTTTAATATTAAAGCACTACAAAGGACAAGGTCAGTCACTGATCTTGGTAGGTTTAACACTTTATCACTTTCTTTGTTGCTTGGCGGACTTGAAGGACCTGTCGGGGCCGCTATACCGGATTATGATCGGCACTTGTATATTTATATAGTGTTGTTAAACTTGTGGTTGTGGTTTGTGGGGTTTAACGTCCCAAAGCGACTCAGTCTATGAGAGACGCCGTAGCGGAGGGCTCTGAAAATTTCGACCACCTGGGGTTCTTTAATGTACACTGACATCGCACAGCACATGGACGCCTTGCTTTTCGCCTCCGCCGAAAAGCTGCCGCCGAGGATTCGATCCCGCATCCTTAGGCACAGTAGTTGAGCGCCCTAACCACTGCAACACCACGGCGGGGTTTGTTAAACTTCATACTGGCAGTCCTCTGTGATATTTTGCGGGATTTTTATATATCTTTGTATGATGTGTGTAAGCTATCGATCTGCACAAAAAGAAACCCGACGGCATCATTCGACGAAAGTGCTATTTCATTGTTTTTCATGTGTCCCGTCTCGCCAAGCCTGCGCTATAGTGTAGTGGCCGCCTGAGTTTCACTCCTGGTGCCTCAGCGTATTTAAATACATGTGATCCTTGGTCAGTCACGGGTGCATCTATTGCGTATGCTTTTTTTTTTTAATATGTGCTCGCAAATGCAGCGCAGTATTGTATTTTGCTAGAGAATCGCTCAGTGTTCGTAATTTGTATTCGGTGATGTCACATAGGCCATGCCGATGGAATTAACAAAATACGAACAACGGCACGCGATTAAATTCATGAACACACCAGGAAGATCGTTCCAGGCGCCCCTTGAGCGTTAAATATTTATTGGGCATGATTTCTCGTTGCCTCGCTTCCGCCGCAGTGCAAGCTATAATTTTAGTCCGGTAGTTCTTCTTTCGCAACTCTAATGTGAAAGACGGTGATTGAAAGGGAAGTAGCGGAGGAGAAATATGCAGATCAGGCAGGAAGTTTTATGTCACAATAGGAAATTTCTCTGTTCCCTTATCTAGATTGCCGAGAGTGATCGTATTCCAAAGAATAACAAAATGTTGGCCAACTTCCTCGGTAAAAATGGACTTATCCCAACAGCTTCGTAAGGGAAACAACGCTGGTAAGGTCCTTCTTGAAAGCTTTTATTGTTGGAATTATTTAAAGCCTCCAATTTCTCGTAGTCACGGAATTTCTATTTCAATTAGACCACACAGAAAAGTGCAATCAGACCTTTTACTCCAGGAGAAGAGGCGAATAAATTAACAACGCAAAACATTTATCGCTTGCTTATCCCTGGGTGCGCTTTTCGTCTAACTTCCTCCCCATACAACCGCGCCGTAGGTGACTTATGCACTATTATGACCGGCTCAGACCGCAGGTGAGTCTTCCGACTCGCGATTGGATTGCCAGACACGTGTCGCCTCACGCACCTCCAATCTGGTATCTCACTTTCGTTAGTTCACCCAAAGTTCTGGCGTTCTTAAAGGATGCCGTTATCTGCCCTAAGCCTTCCTTCCCCGGCCGCGCCGTGACCGAATCCGTGAATAATGCATCTTCGAACTGCAATCAGCGACGGGAACTTTCTCGGGGAGCGCTGCCGGAAGGAGGCGCCCGCGGCGCGGCACTTAGCGCACGGAGCAGCCGCGGAGGGCGGCGCGTGCCCAAGCCCGGCTGTTTGTCTCTGGCAAACGAAGGCCGCGTGCGGCTCTTCTCCCTCGGGCGTCCCTCGATCGTCCAGGAGGCCTGGACCTCAATTTCGAAGGAGCGAAAAGCCCCGTGGTCGCCGGGGCGCGATTTCGCAGAGCAAACAGGTGCCGAGATAGGGTTCAGCCGTTTACCCTGCCCGCCGCCGCTTTGCTGAGCCCCGGGAATGAGTCCTGCTGCGCGCGCGCGCGTCCCTGCAGAGTTTCGTGCCCTGCTATGAGGACGCTGATGCGACGGCAGCAGCAGCAGCAGCGGCTATACGCTGAAAACTCGGTGGAGACGCGGCGTCTTTCTCGCTCCCGTGCCTAGTGTTTGCGTTTGAGGTGCGAGTCCGCGGGGAGCCACCTGGGTCACTTCGCATCAGTCCTGACGGCTCTTGAGATCCGACATCATAGCCCCTTTGGTTCCCAACCGTGGCAGTACCGGCTCCCCGTCTTTTGCTTAGCTCACAAGAGCAAGACCTTCCAAGAGGCAATCTCGCATTGCTACTATTTGGGAGCGCCGGTATAAAAAAAAAAAAAAAAAAAAAAAAGGGAGAGTTCTCATCAAACCAGCAAACACTCTGAGCGCTTGTATTGTACGTGTTTTCTTATTGTTTGTGCTGTCCTTTTGCGCTCAATAAGATGAAGTTTAAGGCTGATCACCAACTAGCCCAACAGTTAACGCTTTTAAAAGTAGTGCGGTGGGGACCAACAGCAATGTTTAGAAGCTTCGACAGTCTGCTAGCTTGATTAGAATTGTCCACATTTTTTTTCTTGAAATTATTCCTCGTGGTGATTATTTGACTATGCCCAACTTGCCTTTGGCAGGCTTAAAGGTGTTTTTCGGAAGTCGTATACATAACTAACCCAGAACAACAGTAGCTGTTTTTCTTTTTTTGCGTAATGTTAGATACGACATTATCACTCGGAGTATAGCCTTGCCTATACTCCGTTTCATACATCAGGTGCAACGCTGCGAAAGCTACGCAAGTAGTCCGCAAGAAAAACGATGGAGGCGTATCACTACGCGCTCGTTTCGTGGCCGAGTGGTTTCTGCGGAAACGGATTCCATTCCGAGCATACACGTTTGTAATAACTTGCTTCGCGTGCCTGGACATCTTCGCAGTACGGCTCTTATAGAAAAAATCCGCTCCGAAGAGGCAGTCGAGATCGCTGCGTTGCGCAGCGCGGAGGGCACCGCTGGCAGGTTTACGGGGCAGCGAAAACGTGACACGAACGAAAACGACAAACAAAACATACAAATTCACCGAATCCTATCTTTTTTCCCCAAAAAAGGTGCTTTTTATGGAGTTGATGGTAAATGTAGGATGCGTTAAGCTTGCAAACAAAGCAACTGATATTTCCTCTCGTCAAGAGCAGGCACTATTTTTCATCGCGGATGCGAGGAGCGCGAACAAGAGCTCTAGCTTTGGCAGTGTTGCACTTGATGTGTGAAACGGAGTACTATAGCATCTAGGCATGAAGTCGTAAATCTGCGCTTCTTCGCGCTCAGTGCGTCGCGTTCTTCATCCGCGTTCGTTACGCGCAAGCTTGAACCTAGTGCAATAGCTGCGTCCCCTGCGCAAAGGAGTGCGTTGTTGCATGCTATGGGATAGACGGAGTTGCTACTTAGGGACACATTCGCTACTTGTTTCCACCTTCCCTTTCCCTACGCTGTCCATCCCAGTTATCTTTTTGTCCCTGGCACTCACAACCTAAGTGATCCATTTCAGAGCACTTATAAGTGTTCAGCTCCCGCATGTAGTCCATTAGCGTTGTAGCTGGTCGCAAAAAAAATTAAAAGGAAACTTCAGCTGGGGCTAACAGTTCGCTTGCTGACCATACTTCCTCTCCCTTTTGCTTTAAAGGAATAAAGAAAAAGATGAGTCCGCGGGTTCAGCGTACAAGTGCGGGCATCAGCAAGATCGAGACGCCGAAAGAAGGGGGGGGGGGGGGGGGGGGGGGGGGGTGGGGGAGGGGTGAAGGGACAAAAAATAAATAAAAGAAGACCACGAATGTCTTTCTGCCTGCAGCTTCCTAAGGAAGGGCCACTTCGAGCGGCCAACGACAACGCTGATGTAATTGTTACTGTCAGGATGTTTCCTCTACCAGAGCGTCCGTGTGTCTGTTCGTGGCGTGCGCCTGGCGACGTCCAGGAAGGGCTTGTCAATCGCAAGCCTAACAGCGCGAGTCCAGCGAAAACAGTCACCGCTAATGGCCCTGGAGATGTCTGCTGGCGGTGCGAGCGCAGCGCTTTGGCTCTAAGCACAGTGAGGCTTCTTCGCGCGCCTCCTCTCCTGGCGAGTCTGTTTCAGAAACGACTAGACAGCCTAACACAGTCAGTGTTTAGCCGTCCTCCTTACACCACACGTGCTCTCTCACGGCTTCAAGTTCGTGTATCGTGTTCTCTGCCTTCATTTAACTTCTCTTTAGCTCCTCTCCTCTTTTAGCTCCTTTGTTTCGCTTTTTTTTACTTTTTCGGTGTTTTGATTTTAGCGCGTCTGTGTACACTTCGGACGCACTTGCGCGCTCTAATGCATGTAGTTCCTCGGTGCCATCCTTATTTCAAATGATTTGAGCTGAATAGCACTGAAGCCGCCTCTTCCCGAGTACTAATTAGTGACGAAGAGGAAAAGCGGAAGGAAGGAATCGTTTTAATGAAATCTGGAAATGTCCGCTTTCGAGATGAAAGGGAAGCAACATGTAAAAAACAAAAACAAAATGTGGCGCATTGCGTCCGAACGCAACCAACGCAATGATACGGTAACCGTAATCCGCAAGCGTATGGACATTTTAATGCACGAGGGCATGGAACGGCTAGAGCTTTGCCTGCTCCTTTGTGAGAAACGCTGTCTGTCCGCCAATCCACCCCAGTATAAACCAGCAGGCAATAAAACACATCCTAAAATTGCTTTGGTCTTCCAGAGTTTCGAACCTATACGCCCCGTGGCGCGTGCAACCGCAAGCGTGCTTGATCCATTAAACAGCTCTACTATCGCAGCAGAACACGTTTGAGTACTTCTAGGAGGCATTTCCACCTACCTGCAGACATTAGCTGTACACTCAGTGTGTCGAGGAACGACGGATTCATGACAGAAAAAGAAAAAAAAATCGCGCAGAAACGAAAGCCGGAGCCGGAGAAACGAAAGCCGGAAGTTGTATTGAGCATCCGTTTAATCGATTAGTTTACACGGAGTTGTAATTTCACCATATGCCACCGTCGAGTGCACAGCGCTGGATTTCCACTGCAGGAATTAATGCATGCATGCTGCTGAAGGTTTCCATCTCATCCACGGCGAGGGACCTCAAGAGGAAGGCTGTCAGTGCTCTTTTATTTTTATTGGCTCATTTGCAAGCATCCACGTGGCAGCAGCGATGACTTAGCGTCTGCTTAAAATACGCGGCTGTAATTGACGTCTCGTCGCAAGCATTTTTTTTTTTTTTTAAAGTATTCACTTTCCATACAGTGTCATGCGTTCTAAGTGAGGTTCGCGAGGCAGATACGAAGAAAATGGACGCTAGCGTTAGCGTAGTTGTAGGAAGGCCAGGTTGGTTGATAAGGAAGCCGGCCTGGTAGCCGCGGCTAAGCAGCCGGCGGAACGGACCGATGACGTGATGCTGCTGCTCTGGCCGTCACATTGGACTGTTCAAACTTGCGAGGGCATTAGAGCTTGCTTTAGGCTTTGACCTCGTCGTCAGCAGCAGCAGCGGTGACTAGTGCCGCCGCATAACCCCTGCCACGTGCAGGTAGAAGGGAGTTTAAATAATTAGATGTCAAAGAAAATAATGAACAGAAACTTGGGCGATACGCCAGCTTAGACTTTTAGAGTTGAACGCGACTGCGTTATTAAGTGCCTTAGTTGGCATCGCGCATTCACTAGATCCATCTTTAATCGGCTTAAACCAATTATCCCTCGTAGACTATGAAGGGCATGGCCGCCTTTCATCCGAAGGTATAGTGTACTCTATTCCGATTCCATTCTAACTGACCCTATTTCTTTTCAGCTTTGTTACCTTCATTTCCTCCCTAAGAAATTTTGCATCAATCCGAATGTTTTTGACTCGTTCCAGTTGAGGTAGTCATTTCCTCTCGGCGTGGAAGGCGAGCATGTAGCCATTAGGTACATTTCTGCCTCATTAACCGGTAAGGGTCAAAGCAGGCGCATAGAAGCCAATCGTTAACGGTCGTGTTTTGGAGAGAGTGAGCTCAGTACTCCCCGTTAATCATTTTTGCAGATGCGAAAGTCTTAGATATACATCATTAAGAAGAATGATCGGGTTCTGAACACAAAAGTAAAAAAAAAAAAAAAAAAAGAAGAAATAAACAAACAAACCTTATACATACTACTAAAATGTAGAAAAATGGAACAGAAACAACAGTGTAATACATGTATTTGCGCGCAAGCCGTTCCTCAGGCGCCAAGATGTTATGTGCCAGGCAGCCTTTTTCTTCAGTGAAGAAAAACAAAGCAGTTCGTGGACACTTCAGCAGCAAAGAAGAGGCATTTGTGAACGACAGAGATAAGGTACGCAAAATGGTGATTAGCGGTCGCCCGCAGCCGACCAAATCCGACTGGCGAGGCTGCATAAATACTTAGGCGCAAAAGAAAGATGTCTGTGTGCTTTGCGCTCTTAAAATGTGACGTGCTCATATGACTTACAAATCACGCAGTACCTGTCTTTCACATCTATTACTACCTCGTTAGTGACTGAAGCAATAAAGTGTGTGGTGATAACGTACTGGCTGTTCTGAATAATTCAATACAGATTTTCCCTTCAAAAGCTATGCAACATACGCCGGTACGGTTTGTGAAGGAGGATTGTAGGGTAAAGAGAACATTATTCGAGCAGTACGGTGCAGTAAATGGACGATTAATTGCGAAATATTAACTAGTGAAATATTAAAAATATTAATGTTTAAGCTCAGTTCTTGAAATTTCAGAATCGATGTCGTGGTTTGCGGTATCGAACGTCCAAAATCATCTTATAAAGCCATTCAAACTGGCTTTCGCAAGTTGCATGTCGATAAAATGGCGCCGCTTGAATCAAATGCAGACGCAGACTACGCTCTTTATGACGTAGAAGTCTGCGTCGTTCGTATAAAGATATCAAGCCCAGGGATGGCTCGGAGAACTTAGCCTTTTCTCAAAAGCGTCAAGCGTATTTTTCCCGCTCGGTATTTGAAAATGCAATGCTGGTTCAGAAATTTCATAATTTTAACTTGACTTCAATATCGAAGACCTTCCATTTCGCAATTTAATGTTTGGCTCTAAAGAAACATGCAGAAACTAATGAGTTGATTATTAACATTTCCTTAACCGAACGTCCTTCCGCCGCATTCCACAGCGCAAATAATGTCCTCTTTGGCACGCAGTTTACCTGCCTTGTTTCAGGGCTTTTTAAAGAAAAACCTATCGAATAACCTCAAGCGCCCTGTATATTAACCATTGACTGTAGTAACGTGAACTAATCTTGTGAGCAAAATGTTACGGCAAGAACTATGTTTCTGGCTTGTGGCTGCTAAATCTTTTCAGCAGCACAACCCCCAACACTTTGGATAGGGTGACCCGAGCTGATACGCTAATACTGTTCAGGAGCTAAGAGATAGTGCCCGTTTAACTCTGCAAGCGTAAGATATTAGCCTTACCATTCACAATATTTAATTTCTGCTCATCTGTTGACACGGACGATATAAACGCTATTTTTGCGAGGCGGCGCGCTCAACCCGAGTATGAGGTTGTGAGTACGCTCAAATATGGCGGACGCCGTAACAGATGGCGCCGTCGTCTCCACCTTATTTAAATGCCTATACCTAAACAACGTTGACTCACAATGGAGGAAAAGAACTAGGATACTAACCCGTAAGTATGCTGGTCATAAGGACGAAGAAATAAAGAGCGTTAAGCAACAAAGAAAAGCACAGAAGGTAAAAATTGGATAAATTCGATGGAAAAGAAACAGAGTGTGGAATTATACCGAAAATGGAAAAGGCAGATCAGGAAGGAAGCTTTCTTTCATAACTCAAGAGGCAGTGCCCTACTTTTTGAAGCTAGATCAGGGTGCCTTAAAACACGCAGCTGCAAAAAGAAATTTAACAATGAAGATGACGCATGTGCAGCATGTGCTAACTCCAGTTAAACAATCAACCATATTATACTCAGATGTAATGGTATCCATCTTGAAGTGGGTGCAGGCGCAGTCACTCTTCCTGAAGCCCTGGGGTTTAGAGATACCAGTGACCGGGTGAATAAACCGGCGGTGGAAGCTAGCAAAAAACGACTGGAAGATTGGTGGCTTAAAAGCAGAAAAGTGACATGATGTTAATAATGTAGAAATAAAAATTTAATAAATAGAATGATGGTTTAGTTAACCAATCTAAATCAATAATTAAGATATAGGGAGAAAAATGAGCATGATAGCCACTGCTACCACCTCGTACCAAAGGGGACGCTCCTATATTCCATCCATCCATCCATCCATCCATCCATCCATCCATCCATCCATCCATCCATCCATCCATCCATCCATCCATCCATCCATCCATCCATCCATCCATCCATCCATCCATCCATCCATCCATCCATCCATCCGTCCGTCCGTCCGTCCGTCCGTCCGTCCGTCCGTCCATCCATCCATCCATCCATCCATCCATCCATCCATCCATCCATCCATCCATCCATCCATCCATCCATCCATCCACCCATCCGTCCGTCCATCCGTCCGTCCGTCCATCCGTCCGTCCGTCCGTCCATCCATCCATCCATCCATCCATCCATCCATCCATCCATCCATCCATCCATCCATCCATCCATCCATCCATCCATCCATCCATCCATCCATCCATCCATCCATCCATCCATCCATCCATCCATCCGTCCGTCCGTCCGTCCGTCCGTCCGTCCGTCCATCCATCCATCCATCCATCCATCCATCCATCCATCCATCCATCCATCCATCCATCCATCCATCCATCCATCCATCCATCCATCCATCCATCCATCCATCCATCCATCCATCCATCCATCCATCCATCCAGGAGGAGGCACGCAAATCGAGGCACCCTACTTTTTCCAGTACAGCTCCAAACTTTATTTCAACGCAGCGCTGTAGGCTGAGCACATATCTCGTGCTAGTCACCAAGGTCAGGCAGGTCTCTCGTCTGCTCTTAAGATAACTAGGCCTGCCATTTACCGTATAATCGCCGGGAACAGCGGGAACTAAATATGTAGCAACGCACCGTTCATGTCACATTGTCAAAACGAGCGGGGTCACCCTCGTGGTATTGAGCATATTGACTTCAACGGCTGAACAGCGCAGCCAATAGAAGCGCTCTAGCATGGATCACTGCCTTGTCGTGGCGGAGGGGCTTGCGAAACTCGATGAAGTCGTGAGCTCTGCTGTGTAGGGCCACCCAAGATAGACAGGTCACGGCAGAGAGTTCTGACAAAATGTGATTCACTGGAGAAGGTAATGGCAACCCACTCCAGTATTTCCTGCCAAGAAAACCCTATGGCCAGTCACAATACCATTAAAGATATGGCGCCGGAAGATGAGCCCCCCAGGTTGGAAGGCGTCCCACATGTTACTGGGGATGAAGAAAGGGCGATTCCTAGTAGCTCCAGGACGAATGAAGCGGCTGGGCTAAAGCCAAAAGGACGCTCAGTTGTGGATGTGTCGGGAAGCGACCGGAAAGTCCGATGTTGCAAGGAGATATATCAAATAGCAACATGGAATGTAAGATCTATGACGCAAGGTAAACTGGATGTCGTCAAGCGAGAAATGGACAGATTGAACATTGATATCTTGGGTATCAGCGAGCTCAAGTGGACAGGAATGGGAGAATTTAACTCCGGCGACCATTATGTCTTTTATTGTGGGCACGAATCCAAGAGAAGGAATGGGGTTGCTCTCATAGTAAACAGAAGAATGGGCAAAGCAGTGCTAGGGTACAACCCCAAAAACGACCGAATGATTTCACTTCGGATCCAAGGTCACCCTTTCAACATAACAGTTATCCAAGTCTATGCACCGACCACTACTGCTGAAGAAGCTGACGTTGAGAGTTTTTATGCGGACCTACAATGCCTTTTAGACCGCACCCCATCATCAGACGTCGTTTTTCTCATAGGAGACTGGAATGCTAAGGTCGGGAGTGAAGAAATATCCGGAATTATAGGCAAGTTCGGTCTTGGCGAGCCAAATGAAGCTGGGCAGAGGCTAGTAGAGTTTTGTCAAGAAAACAACCTGACCATAGCGAATACTCATTTTCAGCAGCACAAGAGGCGCCTGTACACATGGACTTCACCGGACGGTCTGTACAGGAATCAGATCGATTATATTCTTTGCCGGCAGAGATGGAGAAGCGCTATACAAGCAGTAAAAACAAGGACTGGGGCCGAGGTGGCTCGGGCCACCACCTGTTGCGGGTCAGGCGCGGGGCGGGTAATCCAAAAGTGGCTCGCTCCGGCTTTCTCCGTTGCTAAGCGACGTGGGGAGCGTCGGCCGCGGCGCTGTCGCCATGGCAGCGTATCTCCTCGTAGGGCCGACTCCTTGACAAAGGGTAGGGAAACGGCAAAGGAGAAATGGCGAGGGGGCGAGGCTTATGTTAAGGGAATGAGCGCCAGATCTCTAGTAAATAATTACATCAGCAACGGCTCGAATTTCCCCGCTGCGAAGGTCCAAAAGGAAAGGGATCGACCTACCATTTATCTTACTTTTTCCTCGGAAACGAGGCAACAAGCCTCCTTGCTCGGAAGTTCTTTGATGTTTCGGGGCGGGCAAGGCGTCGTCGGAGTGTGCCGCTCATGCCGCGTATACTTTAATGCTCGCTGCCGGGAAATATGAAAGTTGTCGGCGATGGTCGTGCTGCTTTTCCGGCAGGAATGAACGACCTGTATTTCCATTTGCTCGGGAATACAGATATCGATTTCGCTTCGCTGTTTCCCTCTGCGTTGCTCGCGACGACGTTCCTGCGCGCCTGGCTTTTATTGGCCCGTTTCTGCCTCAAGCGTCAAAAGGTGCCGGGCTGGCGCAGGCCTTTCGTGAGGTGAGCGGGGCTTTCTACGATCGAAATTGCCAAAGGAAAAGCTATAGCCACAGCAAAGCGACGTCATCTTGAGTCTTATGGCTGCTACTAATGCTGTCCCTGCTGTGCTTTTATAAGCGATACGGAGCTGGAATCTATGGTTCGCTGACAGGTGCGCCATGCCAATTGGATGCTTTGAGACCTTGATGTCAGTTATGTCGGTGATTAAGAAACAAGAAAAATGACACCTGTGTCGCGAGAATTAGGCTACATATAAGTGGGCAGTGAAACACACCGTCAGCAATCGGCCGAACCCGGGACTCGCTGCTAAAGGTTAGGGGAGCAAACCTGCCGCCACAGCCATTCCACATCCATACCTTTTGCCCTGCTCTCAAGGTGCGGTCACGCAGAATAATCAATCAATCAATCAATCAATCAATCAATCAATCAATCAATCAATCAATCAATCAATCAATCAATCAATCAATCAATCAATCAATCAATCAATCAATCAATCAATCAATCAATCAATAAATAAATAAATAAATAAATAAATAAATAAATAAATAAATAAATAAATAAATAAATAAATAAATAAATCGCTATTTAATGTGCGCAGGAATCAATCATGTGGTCTTTGTGCTGCAGCACAAATAAAAAAAAATAAACAAAAATGAAAAAGTACAAACATGTTAACACACACAGAGAGAACACAAAAAAAGAAATAAATAATACATGAAATGAAACTGAGACGAAAAGTATCATGGAAAGTAAGCAACTAATGAGTAGCATCACTTATATACACAGTGAGAAAATTTTTGAGCACACCAGGAATGAAAAAAAAAAAAAGAACGGTAGATAGAAGAGAGAAAAAAAAACAACAACAACAAATAACTGACATTAATTATAGTAATATCGAAATATACATAAAATAAACAACCATTCCAGGCGCAACAAGTGCATGGTACCTAAAACACAGGCTAGAAATACAGAATAATACAATAAAGAAGTAAAATTGAACAAGGGACAGTAAGATTAGAATATAAAGTTTAAAGTTGAAATATAAGTAAGAAACGGATAAAAAGTAGTACAACATACAGAGAGCATTGAACAGGAGAAAAAGCAAAAAGTGAAGTAAATACAATATTAAGGCTAGAAAGTGGGAGTTATATGTGATAAATTACTATTTAGAATACAACGCTACGAATATCCAATGTAAATAAACAGAGCGAGTTTTGGAAGATGTCAAGGTGAGGACAAAAAGAGTTAAATAACCGCTGCATCCTGTCCAGAGGGGAGTGGGAATGAAGAGGAGAAACCTGAAATGGTCTGAATTCCCTCATGCTCTTTCGCGGAACGCGCAGTAGGATGTACTGTAAGAGCTGAGGGCACATATTGTGGTCATGAAGGAGCTTGTACAGAAACTTTATATCTACTCTGACACGACTACAGTTGGATTAGATAAAAAAAAAAGATAAAATATTTATTTCCATTGAACATGGTGGAGACGAGGTAAAACGCCGCTTTTCGCAGCTTGACTGGACCTCGTCCCCTACAAACAGCAGCGTGCCACGCTGTACAAAATACCCAGCCACAACCTAATAAACAGCACAAAAAAGTGTGGGCATAACGTATCAAAGACACTTTCTAATGATGCCAAAAATAACGCAGGAAGTACGATGCACAGGCACAGAGGAAATTTAAAAAAAAAAAATGAAAATTCTACTCATCTATACATAACATGACAGCTCTCAAAGTGATAGTACAGAAAATAAGTTAATGACACTAAGAAACATGATATAAAAGGAAAATTTAATGAGCATTGTAGTTTTTCGGAAAAACACAAAAATAGCTTAACAAACAGGTGGTCAGGCATGCTTAAAATTGAATTGAAATGGTTGACAACAGTCATTTGTGTCGCTAGGGTCATTTTAAGTTAGAACGCAGCACTCTTCACAAAAGTATTTTTAAGGCGTTTCAGGCTCAGCTCGAAGATGTCAATGTTATTATTTAGGTACATGTTTAATAAGTGAGGGATATTATAGCGTACAGTTTGCATAACGAAATTTGTGCGGTAGGGATGGATCTTCCAGCGTTTCGGATTTCGCGTGTCATGACGGGAGAGAACCTAAGAGAAGTTAGAAGTTAGAGAAGAGTTAAGAGAAGGAAGATTCAGTGCGGTACTCTTGGCGGAGCGAGAGGAGGAAGTTGAGCAAGGAAAGCGATAATGAAATATCCGTAAATTTTTTTTTTTGTACTCTGTCAACCTTGTCCAAGTTCGATTTGCAAGTGCCATTCCAAACAACCGACGCGTACTCCAAAAGCGGCAATCATATGGACAGGTACAGCTTTAGGAATGGAAGTGGAGTACGAAACTCTCTCGAAAGTCTGCAGACGATTCCGAGTGTCAGCATAGCCCGCTGAGCAATGCGTTTAGTATGAGAAGAAAAGCTGAGGGTGCGGTCAAAGAGTACACCAAGGTCATTAATTTAATCAGCCCTGTCCGACAGCAGAGAATTCACACAATAATGGTAGAGAAAGCTGTACGTTTTACGAGTAAATGAGACAACCCTAGTTTTAGAAGAATTGAGGGTAAGTCGATTTTTCGCACACCAATCAGAAAAGGCAGATATGTCCGATTGCAACAACAAGCAATCTTGAAAAGAATGTATGACCTTGAATATTTTTATATCATCAGCATAAAGAAGAAACGAGGAGTTCTTGATGACGGAGGAAACGTCATTAATAAAAACGGAGAAGAGAAGCGGGCCTAATACAGAACCTTGAGGAACTCCACTGGTTGCAGGATAAACGAAGGAAGTCTGTCCATTGACACTGACAAAGCAGGAGCGATCAAGGAGATAGTTGCGTAGGATGGCTACGAGTGAGACTTCGACGCCAGGGAGTAGAAGCTTTCCAAGGAGTAGTGAGTGAGTAACAACGTCGAAAGCTTTGCTCATATCACAGTACACAGTGTCAACCTGACCTCTCTGAAGGACTGCTGCAGTGGCATACGTCATGAACGTGACTAGGTTGGTAGAAGCAGAGCGACCCGATATGAAGCCATGTTGATTCGGTATATGATATGTTTGAGATGGAAGGAAAGTACATTATGCAAAGCTAATTCGAAAAGCTTAGAGGTTGCACATAGAAGAAAAATTGGACGATAATTAGAAACATGAGATTTGTTTCCTGACTTGAAGACAAGAGACACGCGTGCTATTTTCCACACGCGAGGAAAGGCAGCATTTTTCAAACAGTTATTAAATATAGCAGTCAGTACTGGTACAAAGATACAACTGAAGGCTTTTATTATGGCGGCTGGAATGCCATCAGGTCCAGGAGACAAAGATGGTCTCAGACGCTTAAGACTCGCAGTTATTAACTTCTCGTCAAAGAGGAAAGAGTTAGATGGTGCACCAGATGGGAGGCATACTGAATCGCAGTGTGGAGTTTGTATAGGGAGAAAAAATGTTGGATAAAACTGTCGGCAACATTCCGAATTTCCGACCCCTGAGAGTCAACTAAGTTGATACTGGAATCAGATTTAATGGAACGCTTGCGAATTGAACGCTTGGAACGCGAGAACTGACTAGGACGATTTGAGGCACTCCTCTCTAAAGACTCAAGATAAGAGTCATAGTCCCGCTTGTATAAGCGTTTGCAAATAGAACGCAAGCGGCGGGACTCATCTGCCCAATTGTCAAACCCGGGGCGTCTCGCTGTACGATGGGCCCGTTCCTTAAGTTTTTGTAGTAGTGAATTCATTTAAATCTTAATTTTTTGATACCTTATGTCACATGCATTAGATACTGACGTTACAATCATCACTTGGTTGTTAAGACCGAATTCAAATCAGCATATGAGCAGAAAGTCGATAATAAATTAGCAATCATAGGCGAATACCAAAGGCTGATCCATCTATACCAATGTCTTATGACGAATTTCAGTCGACGATCCGGAGCTGTCTCTGAACTCGCAAATGACAGAGATGTCTAGGGTGTTTAGGGCCTGTACCACTGCGGTCTAATCAAAACTCAGGATCTGATCCCAATCTCAAAGGAAACAACTCTTCGCTCATGTAGCAAAAAGAAAAAAAATTCTTCCTGTCGGATCACTGGTTGGAATTCACCATTAGACGCCAATGCAGACGAAAGCATGTGACCATAAATTTGGCGTCGGCACTATTTTAAAGGATAGAATAAAAAATCGCATCACAAAGCATCACAAAGAAGGGCACTCTGCGCGATGCAAAATGATAAAAGAACGTTCGCAAGGAGATAAAGGCCCCGCTCTGCGTAAAATCCGGTGTTGTCTGCGTTGTGAGTGAAAAATCCCGCTCCGATCATGGCTGTGGCAGATTGTAGTTGGCAGGGGACGTTGCCGAGAATTGATTCGTCGATGGGTTGTGATAAGCAACGAGACCGCATGCTCTCACAAAGTTGCGAGGATCTGTCAACTCACGTTGCTCCTTTGAGGTCGGTGGGTGAGATAGGAATTAACTTTCTAGGTGTCTTGTATGTCGAGCCAGATGCGCAACTCCTATAGGCTATATATGCAAGCACGTTTGTACGGGCTAGGTAATATAAATTAGTTGTGGTTTAGCTCTAGTTAACCGCAGTTGAATTGCGAAAGCAACGGCGGAAGCTTCCTTAGCCTGCTACATTGTTCCCCTATCACGTCCTATCAGTGTAAGGTGCTACATTATTGGGGACACTTAAGCTCATCCTTTAAGGGTATGACGCTAGAGCGTAATCTGCCAGCCCACATACTAGTCACGCTTCAACCAAGCCGAATGGACGTGTCGGAGGGGTAACGAGAATGCAAACGGTTCTGGCAGGCTGATTCTCATATCACTCTCCCATGTGAATGGAGCGGAACGAGTTGGCAGCTGCTGCCCGTGGCGTAGGGGTAACGTGAATTCAAATGTCATGGCAGGCTGTTTTTTTTTTTTATGAGGAGACCGTAGCTACGCCTCTTCAAGGCGTAGCTACGGCACCACGAGGTCTTGCTTTGGCTGTTTCAGTATTGCTTTTGCAATAAACAGCGGCGTCTTAAACAAATGTCGGGTGGTCGCTTATGACCGGTATAGCTGGATAACTTGGTAGCTTAGGATATTAGAGACACAAAATAAGGAATTGTCAATTAAGCGATCAGAGACCAAATGTACGCGAATTAGGATCCGCACGGAGAATTGGCAGACGATAGCCGTTAACTTTATCGCGCCATACATACCCTTAAAGGCGGAGCTAAGTGCCCCCCTCAGTTTCTGATTCTATGCGAGGGTATCGTGCATTAAAAAAAAAAAAAAAGGGGGATGAGATTTATCTATCGTATGGGGCTCCATTAATGAATGGGTAAGAGTTGAGCATGGTTGCCTTATCGGATCCCTTTCGCCCACATCGCGCATTCGCTTGGTTATTCAGCTAGGAGAAACGAGCCTTCGTGACCAATGGGTTGCCTGTCCGTCTGGTTATAGAAGGCCCTGGGTTCGGTTCCCACTTCATGCAAATTAACCCAATGTTATTTTCTGTTCAATTACCTTCCTTTAACTATACAGCAACCTTCCTGATAAATGTGGCCGAAATAAAAATGTCCTTCACCTGTTTGTGAATTTTTATGGTCTAATTAAGATAGTCATTTTGTCTAGTGCGGATGAACCAAGGAAGGTGAAAATGCAGGCGTTAAATGCCGCCCTCCATTAAAACTTGGAAGCATGCCCTCGCCACGCTTGCTCGTGTCTCGTCTGCTTTCGAAAGGAGGGCAGGCGTATACTGCATTTCTCCAATTCAGCGCGTATACTGCGTTTCTTAGATTCAATGCATCGCTCATTCGTGTTATTTGCACCTCCATGAAATTATTCTGGAACCTGTTCGAAGAGAAGTGACTTCCACGAGGGCGAAGCAACGGCTTCCACAGGCGTGCTGTTCTCACGCGCTCGGGAGCTATCCACACGGGTCTGAAAGCCTTCACCTGGCGCTCGTCCGTCTATTGTGACTACTGAAACGACAGCAAACATCTAGAGGGTTACACAGTTTTCTTGGACATATTGATGTCCAGTAGGTTAGCTAACACTCGATACCACTGCTAGGTACGCATGGGAAGAATGAAAGCGCAGAGGCTGCTTCGACGTCTGGCTATTATTTAGTTTGTTAGAATAGTCAGTGGTACCCGCGATTTAAATGGCACTTTCTAATGATATCCGGTATATTCGCAATAATATATTAAATTTTCCGCGCTGACCTCCACAGGATCTTCCTGTAAACATGCAGCTAAGCACATTTGAATGTAGTCGCCAGCACGATGTGCGGGCAGCGTTCATACAGAGGTGCAAGAACTGTTTTGTTTGTTTCGAAAGCGGGGCTTATATTCATTGCGTGTGTAGTGCAAGTGTCGAGCAGATCAAGGGGGCAGTAACTGTTATGCTCAAGCAGTCCACTCTGTGCTGTCAAGAGATAAAAGGCGTCTTCGGCAGCATGACGGCTTCTAATAAAGTTTCCTTGCTGGTGGTTTTTGGAATGAGGCCATGCTTTGATGCATCCTTGAGTTCTGCATTCGGTTCATGCTCTTCTCGAATTCAAGGTGTATTGTATTTTTATTTGGGCTGAGTTGGTCTTCAGTGCAGCGTCTATGCGTTGCGTGCTTTGCTGGATTAAAAAAAAAAAAAGAAGAGGAGGAAAAACTTGTTCAACCTAGAAGCTTCATGAAGATATGCAGCTTCGTTTTGTCGGAAAATAAGCTGATCTACAAGGAAGCTTTCAAACCACTAGGTTTCCAGGCTTTGGCGAGAAAATCACGCTTGCCTCACATCTTTTGCATTGTTCATTGAAAGCATCAGCCTCTCTGGGATACATTGTGGTATATCTCTTTTGTTTTCTTAGTGGTCCTTCTAGGTTTCTCACTGGTGGTTAAGTAGTTCAGCTTCGAATCTCGGAACCTTGTTGAGTTGCAGCATCGCATTTAGAATATCTAATTTTTTAAAACTCTGCAACGTGTTTAAAATTATTTTGATTTTCTGAAACAAAGACATACCTCGCACTGCGGCCGTCAGTATGATTTTTATTCTTTCTTTTCTGTAATAGCTACATCATTGTCAAATAATGGGAGGTCTCTTGAAGAGTATATACGCTGTGCCGTGATCCAGCATGTAGCACCCCAACATATCCCCCCCCCCCCCCCCTCCCCCTTATGAGGTAACTTCAAACGAAGCCTCAGCATATAACACTTAAAAGAAGATGCGTGCATGCATGCGTGCATAATAAAGCGAAGCGTTTCGAACATGAAACGCCACGCAAAGGCAAGCAGTATAGCCGCGCAGGCCGTACGCTGATGTTCTAATGAAGATATATAGGCGCATCCAGCGCAGGCATAAAAAAAGAACGGCTGCAGGACAAAGCCGCCGTCAGCTGAAGAGCGTGGGCTGCGCGATCATGTCTCGGCTGGTCGAAGATGACGTCTCCAGGCGTATACGCGGCGTCACTCCAACAAAAGCGCGCAGAGCTACATTGTCGCATGGGGCTGGCGGATTTCGCATTCCGCCGAGGCGCGCTGTTCGCCCACGCCGTGCGCCACTTGTCGTAGGACTGTTCATTAGGCGCAGCAGCGCGCAGCGTGATTCCGCGCGGGTCTATTTGAAAGGCGGCAGCGCTCGGAGCCGCCCAGCCGGAGGCGCCTGCGCGCATCTTCTTTCTGCGCACGTCCCTGGAATATTTGTGCCCCCCCCCCCCCCTCCTCTCCCGTAAAACGCGCGCACAGAAACGAAATGGCGGCGGCGGTATAGGGTGGCGACATGAAAATGTAATACGCGCATTTCCACAAATAAAACATTTGGTGCGCGATGAGGAAGGCGTACAGCGAAGGGACGCTGGGGTGATGCGGTGCGGTGTAAACAGATCAAGGATATGCTCCGCACAGAATTCCACTCGGAGCTCCATACTCGGCTCGCATATATAACGCCGTTCGTTCATTCTGATGAGAATGGCTCACCAGCGAGGAAGGAGAACCAGCTGGGTTGCCGGCAGAGGAAACGGGACTACGAGAGGGGGAACGCGAGAATATAGAAGGCGCCGAGAATTCGACGAAAGCCGGAGTTTTACTCCACCAAACATTTCATGCAGTTTTGTTTCCGTCGCCACTGCCGCCGCAATTCCGGCTACAAAGCGCGCAAAAGACTAAAAAAAAAAAAAAGCATAAAGCGACGAGGAGAGGAATGGACATGAGAAGGAGGTGTCGTTGTGGATTGGAGGGGGATGGGGTGTCGGAGTATACCGAGGTGGCCGAGGCGTGCCATTTCTTCAGACGTTTCGCCGACGCGCGGGAGTGTCGGTCCGCGCCTTGACGCGAGGAGCAGTTGGCAAGCTCTGAGCTTCTCCGGTGCCCGCGCAATAGTTCCTCCTTGATCTCGAAAATTGGTTTCCACATTTTTTTTACGGTCCCACCGAGTAAAAAGTTGTTTATTACATTCTCGACTAACGGCGCACAGTATGAGCGTGCTCCGCCAGAGCGGTTCTTATAGTGAATGTGCGTCGCCCCTCGCAGATTGCGGGGAAAGGCGCACTCCACGTTCAGCCCAGGCTCTCGGAACTTTGCGTAAGCGTTGAGCTGTAAACTATGCCGCTTTGGGCAGGCCACGCCGTTGACTCAGAATGGACAGTATATATATATATATATATATATATATATATATATATATATATATATATATATATATATATATATATATATATATATATATATATATATATATATATATATATATATATATATATATATATATATATATATATATATAAGAAAGCTACCTGCTGCCTGTTTAAGTGTCTCAGCAATTAAATACATTTTGAACGTGATGGTCCCAAACCGTGAAAAATTGCCGTTTGTAATGCCACACGTCTCTTCTTTGCTTATTTATTTAGCCAAATACCAACCGGGCAGACACCTGTCAACGTACTCGCGCTATAAGCGCTTCCTTAGCGTTTTTTTTTATTTTTTTTTAACGGACACTTGCTTCTTTATACTTGGGAAGATAGTTTTCATTTTTGGAGGGTAGGTACGTTTCTCTTGCTTTCGTAAAGGCTTGACAGGTTTTCTGATTTGGTCATATAAGCACTGATTGGAATAGCTGCCGTAAAGAAAATTAGGAAGACGCTTAAGCTTCACATTAAGAGTAGACGCGATAGAGCCTTTAACGCCATCTTTTCATTCCTCGATATCTGTATTTTTCACGTTGAAATGAGAATATTTTTAAACATTATTATTTCTGTAACATCAGTGCACATCCCGCACACGCATTACAACGCGTTCACTAAGTAGACCCACTTCGTACCACTTCGTGGGGTGTACTCCGACACCCCATCCCCCTCAAGTCCACAACGACACCTCATGTCCATCCCTCTCCTCATCGCATTATTCTTTTTTTTGTATATTTTGCTCGCCGGCTTCGTATCAACTACTATTCGTGGCCTACAATCAATCAATCAATCAATCAATCAATCAATCAATCAATCAATCAATCAATCAATCAATCAATCAATCAATCAATCAATCAATCAATCAATCAATCAATCAATCAATCAATCAATCAATCAATCAATCAATCAATCAATCAATCAATCAATTAATCAATCAATTAATCAATCAATCAATTATTCAAACAGCCAATCAATCAATCAATCAATCAATCTTCCTTTAATGAGTGCAAGAACAACCATACGGCCTTTGCGCTGCCGCACAAATAAGGGAAAAAAATGCACACGCAAGTTTACACACACAGATATGACACAAAGGAAGAAACAAATAACACAGTTATAAGAAGTTTTATGGCGCAAGAGCAACTATGGCTATATTGCGCCAACAAATACCACATGAAATAAAGTTGAGACAAAAAGAGTCACGGAGAGAATGAAAGCAGTGAATAGCATGTCTTGTAGACACCGTGTAAGAATTGTAGTGTGCGCTCGCGCGCGCATGCATGCACGCACGCACGCGCACACACACACACACACACACACACGCACACACACACACACACACACACACACACACACACACACACACACACACACACACACACACACACACACACACACACACACACACACACACACACACACACACACACACACACACACACACACACACACACACACACACACACACACACACACACACACACACACACACACACACACACACACACACACACACACACACACACACACACACACACACACACACACACACACACACACACTAGAGAAAAATAACAAAGAACAGTCATTGGCTATAGTAATATAGAAATATACATGAAGTAAACAATTATTCCAGGTGAAACAAGTGTGTGGTACCTACAACACAAGCTTGAAATACAGGGAAATACAGCAAAGAAATACAATTGAACGCGGGACTGTAAGATTCAAATACAAAGTTAAAAGTTAAAATATAAATAAAAACGGATAAAAAGCAGTTCAAGATACAAACAGCATTGAACAGGAAAAAAAGCAAAAGTGAAGTAAATACAGTATTTAGCCTAGAAAGTGGAAGTTATATGTGGCAAAGTACTGTTTAGAATATAACGCTACGAACATCTAATATAAATGAAGAGAGCAAGATGTCGAAGTAATATCGCGGAATGCGCAGTAGGATGTACTCTATGAGCTGTGGCCATGAAGGAGTTTGTACAGGAAAATGATATCTACTCTGACACGACGGCAGTTAAGAGAAGCAAGATGAAGTGGGGTACTATTGGTGGAGCGAGAGCAGGAAGCTGCGCAATAATAATAATAATCGAAATATCCGTAAAATGTTTTGCTGTACTCTGTCAACCTTGTTACAGTTCGATCTGCAAGTGTCATTCCAAACAACTGACGGGTACTCCAAAAGCGGCAAGCATACGGGCAGGTACAGCTTTAAGAACGGAAGTGGCAGTAGGGAACTCTCTCGAAAGTCTGCAGATGAATACGAATGTGCGCATAGCCCGCAGAGCAATGTGTTTAGAAGCTAAGGGTGCGGTAAAAAGTACACCAAGGTCATTAATTTCATCAACCCTGTCCAACAGCACAGATTTCGCAGAATAATGGTACAGAAATCTGTGCATTTTACGAGTAAATGAGGCAACCCAAGTTTTGGAAGAATTGAGGGCAAGTCCATTCTTCGCTCACCAATTAGAGTAAACAGATATCTCCGATTACAACGACAAGCAATCTTGAAAAGAATGAATTACCTTGAATATTTTTATATGATCAGCATAAAGGAGAAACGAGTTCTTGACCACGGAGGAAACGTCATTGATAAAACTGGAGAAGAGAAGCGGGCCTAATACAGAACATTGAGGAACTCCACTGGTTGCAGGGTAAACGAAGGAAGTATGGCCATTGACACTGACAAAGTAGGAGCGATCAAGAGATAGCTACGTATAGGAGGGCTACGACTGAGACTTCGACGCCTGAGAGTAGAAGCTTTTCAAGAAGTGATAAGTGATTTACAACGTCGAAAGCTTTGCTGAAATCACAGTACACATGTGTCAACCAGACCTCTCTGAAGGACTGCTGCAAAGGCATACGCCATGAACGTGACTAGGTTGGTAGAAGTAGAGCGACCCGATATGAAGCCATGTTTATTCGGTATGATGACATATTTGAGATGGAAGGAGAGTACGTTGTGCAAGGCTAATTCGAAAAGCTTAGAGGTTGCACATAGAAGAAAAATCGGACGATAATCGGAAACAACAAATTTGTTTCCTGACTTGAAGAGAGGAACACGTGCCATTTTCCGCATGCGAGGAAAGGCAGCATTTTTCAAATAGTTATTAAATATAGCAGTCAGTATTGGTACAAAGATGCTACTGAAGGCTTTTATTATGGCGGCTGGGATGCCACCAAGTCCAGGAGACAAAGATGGTCTCAGAAGCTTAAGACTCGCAGTTATCAAGTTCTCATCAAAGGGAATGGAATTTGGTGGCGCACCAGATGGGAGGCATACGGAGTCGCAATGTGAAGGTTTGTATACAGAGGATAAATGTCGAGCAAAACTGTCGGCAACATCCCGAATTTCCGACCCCTAAGAGTCAACTACTATAAGCTGATACTCGAATCCGATTTAATGGAACGCTTGCGAACGTATCGCCAGAACTGACTAGGACGATTTGAGGCACTCCTCTCAAGATAAGAGTCGTGATAAGAGTCGTAGTCCCGCTTGTATAAGCGTTTGCGAAGAGAACGGAAACGGCGAAACTCTTCCGCCCAATT
Organism: Amblyomma maculatum; assembly: GCF_055883805.1. Lineage (NCBI taxonomy): Eukaryota > Metazoa > Arthropoda > Arachnida > Ixodida > Ixodidae > Amblyomma > Amblyomma maculatum. Next base: position 232,262,658 of record NC_139344.1, read on the forward strand.
CTGAACCCCAGGGCGTTTCGATTTCCGGTGCCAAGCTTTAACGCCGTTCTCAGTTCTCTGGAAAACCAGAAAGTAAACTTCCTGCGTGTAGGAGTATGCAGAGGTATGTACCGATGCATACCATCAAGAACTATTTCAGTGAAGCGACTGACTTGTCCGTTGGCATCACTATCGTAATTTAAAAGGGACCAGTCGACGGAAGGGAAGAAATTGAAGAGACCGACCTACTCGCCACGTGCATACGCGAAACGGGGCGAATTCCCCGCCCGATCTGAATTAGTAGAAAAGTAGTAACTAGAAGTGGAAGGGGAAATTTGTCACAGCGAGTCATCGGTATGTCGGAACTCGAGACTCGAACACTTTCAAAATTTGATAGACAGATATCAAGAATATTACCACAGTAGTTTTCAATGAAATTATGTTGCTGCAAACAGTTGAAATCTATAAAATCAAATTGCATGTTTTAATATCTAATGATTGTTGTGATAAGAAGTAAATGAGTTCCACTTGATACTTGGAATAATAAAATCGTCTAAAGTGAGTAGCCTTGTTTGCTATGAGAAGTTATAACATATTCGATTGAGAGCAAAACATCATCGTAGGCAGGAGGAGGAAGATTCGGAAGAAAGTAGGAAGCTGCCAGTAAAAGTTTTTAATGTCGATTTAAAGTGAGCTCAAGGCACACACATTCTTCAGCAGTTTCCAGATCGGAACGTCGAACACACTGCAGAGAACTGTAAAAAGCAATGAGCACTCCCCCTCTTCTTTTTTTGGTTCCTGTTTCAGGGCGGTCGCTTCGAAAAGCAGAGTTATTATCAGGAAAGAAATCAATGGAAGAGATATCGCTTGACAGCCAGGCTTCGGTAACTAGAACGGCGGTGTAACAACAGGCCAAAACGCTAGAAAAAAAAAAAAATCAGATCCCTTAGTCCGAATACCTCGGCGTTTTGATAAAAATGTCCAAATTAGGGGCCTCTGCACTTTAGCGTCAGTTCTGAGGGATGCAACATATCGTCGTGAAGCTTCCCACGAAAGTCCTTGTAAATGGAACCCATCGGCCACATCGAAGGCTCAACAAGCTAACTGTACGATTCTTCGTCAACTGTAATATGGAAGGACGAGTAGGAGTCGTACCTTGTTTTCAGCTGCCGGCAGGAAATGGGGGTAACATTAATTGACTTGAGATGGCTAGTAAGGTCTACCGATGTTGTTTTGGTACTGAGTTAAGAGACGAAAATATTTTTCGGACGCTTCTTTTGGTTGGCAGCGTTCAGGACGGATGAGCTCGATGCGCTAGTGATAGCTGCTGGTATTCAGTACTCCTTCATCGCACTAGGTGGGTTAACCTCACGGGGAGGAGCAGAGGCAGAAGATGAACAGGCAACATCGCCGGGATTCTGCCCTCGATGAAGAGCGGTGGAGTAGTCCACAGGCGGCTGCTCATCACGAGTAGGATTTCCCATGTAAACGGACTCGACGAGAGGACTGCTGCCGCACAAGCTCCTGGCGTAGGCCGCGAACGTCGGCACGCAGAGAAGCAATGACCTTGGCTTGTTGTGCGAAGGCCCTCGAGTTCTCCCCACGAAGACGCTCGTTCTCCTCCTGCAGCTGGGCAACCTCATCGCTCAGAAAAGATTCCCTCAAGCGCGTTGAGGAGGAGAGCCCGTAGCGAGGCAAACTCACCGCCATGGTCGCCGGTCGAGGTTGAAGGGGGAAAACCGGTCGGGTGGTTGGGCAGGAGCGTGGCGACGGGAGAAAGGAATGTATCTGCCGGCACACCACCTTCGCTAAGCCTAGCACCGTCGGATGAGGACGAACAGAAACTGCACACGAATGGCCGTGAGCCGGACTTCAAGAATTGCAGTTCATCATCCGCCCTAGTGATGCACTTCGAATGTACACGTTTTTCACAATCGACACAGTGTAAAAACTGCTGTTTACCAAATAACGGACGAAAGCACAGCGCACCCATGCGTACTTAATAATAATAATAATAATAATAATAATAATAATAATAATAATAATAATAATAATAATAATAATAATAATAATAATAATAATAATAATAATAATAATAATAATAATAATAATAATAATAATAATAATAATAAATCGCTTCATGGCCTGTGCGTTGCGCCCCCACCTGTCATGCAAAGGGCTTGGGTTCCAACCGCAATGGCGACAAATTTATCCTAAGGAAATTACAAGTTTGTCAAAGACTGTCGATATCGTGACCTGGATTTACGCTTTGCCTGCAGCACCCAGTTGCCAAGAGGTAAGTCGTTTACTATGAGATGTCCAGACGCGGTGGTGCAGTGGTTACGGTGCTCAATTTTTGCGCCCAAGGATGCGGGACCGAATCCCGGCCGCTGCCACCGCTTTTCGACGGAGGCGAAAGGTAAGGCGCCCGTGTGCTGTGCGATGTCAGTGCACGTTAAATAACCCCAGGTGGTCGAAATTGTCGGAGCTCTTCCCTAAGGCATCTCTCATAGCCTGAGTCGATCGCCTTGGGACGTTAAACCCCACAAACCAACCCAATCTTAAAATGATCGCTCACTACGCAAGTTACGCTCCAGTTACGCTAAACGAAACCAAGCGAGGTTCTTTTCTTATATTTCTTCACCTCCCGATTTAGCCGGACCACGTCCACGACAACTTGCTACGTACAAACAACGTTTATCGTACATTATTTACAAGCTAAGAAAGGCTCGACGTCTTCAGGGTGCGGCCTCTCTGCACGGGACCCGACTCGCATCTCCCGCGTCTTGTTTCCTCCAAGTCGCCTGTCTTCGTTCTTCCTCATCTCCGACTCCTCCTTTCAGCTGCCTGTGGCCACTGTGTCTGCGCTCCAGGCCCCGCTCGGTTCTCGGAAGACGCGCGGCCGGCCCGAAGATCCGCCGCTGCTCCGAGGCGTGGACAGCGGCCAGCGATGCCACCCCCCAACGGGGCCGCGCGTTTGCCTCCCTCTTCGCCGTCCTCGAGGCGCTAGGCCTGCAGCCTCCCTCTGCGCTGGGTTGGCGTTCGCCCGTGGTAACAAAAAAAAAAAAAAAAAAAAAAAAAAAACTGGGCGCTCCGCGCGCGCGACGCTCAAACACGAGTTGTCCCCGGCATTCGTGCACTAAGCCCGGTTCGAGGAATCCGTCCACGACAACGCATGAAAGTGTTTGGGGCTCCCAAGAACAGAGAAATGACTTCTACCATTTTTGATGGAATTATTGGGCTACAATAGGCATTAGACGGAAGAAAACGAGGTACACAAAACAATTGCCTTGCTTCGTCTTGCCTTGCAAGACGGATTGCCTTCGGATTGCCTTGCAATCCTAGCGTAGCGCGTTGATTCCATCAAAATGTACAAAGAACTAGCCCCCATTGCTGCCTTGCTGGCCCTTCATTTGCACGACGAATGCATGTACACATCTAGCGAAACCAATCGCTGAGTTATCTTTTGCTTTACCTAGGGACATTTTTAATCCCCCAATGTAACTGTTCAGGGTCGCTGGAACAGACTTCTATTGCCCATTTGGACAGGGCTTGGCTCACCCAAAGCGCACATCTGCAGTGATACGTAGAGTACACATAAAGCTTGTGCGAACCTGCAGCGCTACCAATTTATTGGAGGAGAGCGCACTTATTCAATTCCCTGACGTTTAGCAGAACACCGGAAGGTACGAACACAGTCTGTGAAGGTTGCTATGGAAGAATCCTTTGGACGTCTACCGCAGAATGAAAAGCAGTGGCCTCGCGGAGGAATGGTGGGTATTTTGGGAAATACTCGAGCGAGGGTTGAGGTGTCTCTCAGGAACATTTCAATAGCCAACTGCTTAATTCCACGACGAACATGAGACCACCGTAATGCAAATTGATTACGTGTCTCACGGCGACTCCAGCATATATGTTGATTGGCAAAAGTTTACAGGTCAGCCTCAAGCCACCACAGCACGCCTCACTCCGAGAAAAGAACTGAGATGACAATTGAAACGGCCAAACACTTTTGGAACTAATGGTGGGAAGAACATTACCTTTGATCGCCATTAGTTTATAATGCGAATAAAGCCCGTACACGCAAAAGCTTCAAGGCCGCACTGGGACCTCGAAAACAATCAAGAGTCATTTCCATCGATAGACAATTGAGTTTGTATTTGCGTGTTCAGAAAATGCGATGGCAGCGGAGTACGGCCAACTAGCCGCTCAATACCTATGCCTATTCGAGACATCAAGTTAATGGTTGCCTTCAAAGCAGGCGGCAAAGAGTTCGACCTTTTAGGCCGAGAGCTGAATAGCGAATAAAGAATATGAACGTCTGATGGTAAGAGATTTTGGCATGCCCTCTCTAATTTTCTACAGTTGTTCCTTTGATTTCACAAACGGCCCCGCATTGGTGTCGCTGATCGGTCTTGTACCCTATTTTTTATAGTCGTCGCCCCCCCCCCCCCAACACACACACACACACACACACACACACACACACACACACACACACACACACACACACACACACACACACACACACACACACACACACACACACACACACACACACACACACACACACACACACACACACACACACACACACACACACACACACACCCTGCTCGGCTGCTCGGACCTACAGACCCAAAAGGCCTTGGTCGAGCGAGCCCGGGTAGCGGCTGACGCCATTGGGAAGGAAGGAAGGAAGGAAGGAAGGAAGGAAGGAAGGAAGGAAGGAAGGAAGGAAGGAAGGAAGGAAGGAAGGAAGGAAGGAAGGAAGGAAGGAAGGAAGGAATATAGGAGCGTTCCCTGAAACGGGGTGGTAGCAGTAGCTATCATGCTCATTTCTGTGCCTATATCTCAGTTATTGATTTAGAATGGTTAACTAAACCATCATACTATTTATTAAATTTTTGTTCCTACATTACTAACATTATGTCACTTCTCTGCTTTTAAGCCACCAATCTTCCAGTCGTTTTTTGCTAGTTTCCACCGCCGGTTTATTCACCCGGCCACCGGTATCTCTAAACCCCATAGCTTCAGGAACAGTGATTGCGCCTGCATCAACTTCCGGATCGATACCATTCCCGGGGTCCCGCACTAAGGACTCCACCTAGTGTTTGTACGGACCGACCCTGTAAGGTTCGGCCCAAGCACATATATTGTTACGGTCTGGAAGACAAAGAAGTGAGGCGCTAGCCCGTGGAAGAGAGAGCGGAAAGAAGAGGTCGATGAAGCCGGTAGTGTTCGGTGAGTGACTCTCAGTGACGGTGTCTGTGTGCTCCTACCCCGTATGACTGCGTCCTGAGTGTCATCCCTACCCCGTAACAATATACCTCCATGTAATACTCTCTTTGAGTACAATAAATGTTTTGCACCACCACCACCACCACCTCCTTTAAGGGTGTGATCCTACAGCGATGATGACTCCCCTCTGTTGCTCCCTTTGCGGACCTTCCTTCGGTGTAAACTCACAGCTGCTACTCGCTTAATCACTCATCGCTCAATTTGTGCCTCTATACGCGATGCGCAAAACGCCGACAGCGCCACCTGTCGCCAAAGCCGCAAAGCGTAGGCGGGCTGGGTCGGGCGCTGTTCATGTCAGCGTCTATGCGCGCGCGTCGTGTTTTTGTCTTTGGTCGCGGTTTAACAGACATAACGCCGCTGTCAACCTTTAGCTATGTCCGGGAAGAATTGCTGCGTAGTTGGTTTTTCGAACACACATAAAACCTTGCCAGGAACACGTTTGTATAAGTTTTCAATGACGCTTCACGAGAAGGACGGCGGACGTGAATTGCGGCTGTTCGACGCAGAAAGCAAGCAATCGCACTGAATGACATTTGTTCAGGTTATTGTCATTTTTTCGACGCGCTGCTACACGATCAAAGCTAATGCCATTTCCAAATTATGGTAACTGTGATCGATATGCAAATATTGGAGTGCCTCCAATATATGTTGCGAAGATGACGGCGCTGTAAACGAAAGCAGACTTTAAATTGACACTCATGTCTTGCATATCTTGCAACCAACCTCTCGATTAGAACTATCAATTACGAAGTTAGCGGCTGTGTCGCCGGCGTTTGTTTACGAAAGGACACGGAAGGTGTGCACGTGTGCGCTCGACTGCGAAACGCGTACAGTTTCAACAACGTACACTTTCCGCAGTAAAGCAAGTGTCAAGAGCAACACGTAAAATAGGCAGTATCTAGTGCACTGTCCGACGGCGCTTTTATAGAACCTTCGAGTATCGCCACACGACGCAGCATACTACAGCCCCGTTGACTCCCGTACGTTTTCGCCAGATAGTTCGCTTGGCGTATTAAGGCCCGTCGAAAAATGCTCGAGCTTAGCCTCATCAAGAAAGCATACGGCACATTCATAACGCCTGCCACATCGAATGCCGCGTGATTACCGCAACAACGCTGCCCGCGAAGGCGGCTGACGACGGCATTCTGGCTGTGTGCTAGGCCCTAGTCGTTACTAGGCCTTAACGCCTAAACTGTTTCGCTTTAAAGCCGTATAGCTGGAAGTGCTTTAGAAATAGTAAATTTCCTATTCACAAAACTGCCTTACTATCAGTTCAATTGTCTCACAAATTGTGCTACAGTAAGCTGAAGGTGTAACTTCGGCGACGCCTTAGCAGCGGAGCTAGAGAACGAAATCGGATGAGCTACGTCACACCGGCAGCAGCCGCTAAAAGCAGAAATTTGCTTGTATTGCTGTTATCACTTCTAAAATTTTGTTACATAACGGCGATCCTCAGTAAAGATATATATTTTTTTATATTTCTTTCTAAAATTAAGCGCGTATTATTTAAGATGAACAGAGCATGCTTTCCTGAAGGTGGCGACAGAAATCCGCCGTGTAGGCGACTTGGCGCCTATGACCGCGGCAGCAGGAGCGACCTGTCCCGCCTGCGCTGAGTGCAGTGGCTACGGGTTGGTTGGCAGCGATGGGTGTCATTTTTTTTTTTTTTTTTACGATGCTATTTGGCATAGTTCACATAGATGACTAGATGCAAAATGATAGGAGCACAGTAGTATTTAATGCCGGTGGCACACCTTTTTAATTTATTTTGGGTGTATTTTAATTCTCACCGAGTCTCTGGTGTCGACATAGCACACTTCCTCGTTGATCGCATTCGGATGAGTACCTCAAACTCATTCGATACCTAATGTCGTTTTCATCGAATGTCATTATATTTTCTCATGTAGCAGCAAACAAATATCATTTTGAACGAGCGTCATCCGATGGAAAAGGCATTAAATTTGCCGTGTGGCAGGCCTGAGTGATAACTATGTTGTCAATGTTTTCTGCTTGTCACTGCACCTTCCGTGAACACTTCTTGTTTAAACTTGGTCGCCTCCGCTAGCTGGGAAGATACAATACGCATTAAATTTTTGAAACACTCAGCCAGACGCTCTTTAGCGTCCATTGACATCGCACAGTACACGGTTGCATTTTGTGTTTCGCCTCCACCAAAACGCGGGCGGCGCGGTCGACTTCGGTCCCGATAACTCGGTCCTGCTCAGTAGCCTGAGCCACTGCAGCGGGTTATTGGAGATATTTGCCAACATGCGTTTTGAAATTGGTCATGCAATTACTTTGATGACCAGAGCCAGTATTAATTCCCGTTGTCTGGCAAGATTACGAAAACGTAACATGTCGCTGCACTTGCTATTCAGACTGAACTCTTGCTACAGGAACCCAATATGTGCTATTTTTCAGATGCTCAGAAGGCTAGTTTGCAAGCTCGCTGGGTTTTCCTGCGGTCGCACCGGTATGAAACCGCTCGCAGTTTCGACGACGCTGACTAGTTTGCTGTAGCAATATATTGCATGTTAATGAAACAAGCCTGTACCATAAAGCAAAGAAAGAACATTGGTTCATAGTTCAAGGAATGAACGAATTAGCGTGGCGTTGTTATGAAAGCGGGGCACTCAAAATGACCTCCACTTCGTACGCAATCTTGTTGGCGTTCGTATGAAGCAGACATTTGATGCATATGGAGGCGATAGTTCCAGACGGCCGTGATATCGAACACATGTCCACTATTATGAAGTGCAATCCCCTTGCGCACACTGTCACCGCGGAAGTGCCCGCAAAACGCGCACGAGCGGCAGATCGCACGCGCGCACCACGGCCACGCTTGCCGCATGAGGCCCGCCTCGGGTTCCGACGGCCGCCGCTACGCGGCTTTCAGCTGCGCATGGCGTATTATCTGGCTCTTTAGCACACAGTGGTAACTTGGGGAATTATGTGAAAGACCATCTGGCACAGATGTAAAGCCTCATTAACCAAGCCGTGGCAACGTTATATACGGAGCCTAGAGACAACGACTCTAACTTAAGATCTAAGGGTCCTGAAAGGCTGGATTACGATCTGATCCTTGCACCTCACAAGGGGAAACCCGAGGTGAGAGCACCTGCCAACTGGGCCATGAGCCCACAACCAACGTCACATGAGCCTACAACCGATTAATATTAATATAAACAGCGCGAACACGAAGACAAAGGACAAGATAAAAGAAAGCCACAGTACAAGCGCTGACTCACAACTATGCCTAAGACCCTTACTCCAAGGCCCAGAAAAAACAAACATGAAGAAAACGAAACATTCACCTGAAACAACTCCTGGGTTCACCTGCTGCACAAAAAATCACTTAAATAAGACACCCCTTTGCTTGAAAGAGCAAGAGAAGTCTTGCTGACACACTTATTGTCCGTTGAAATAAAATATGATTCCACTATTTCTCTCGTCATCTTCTCTTTGTGGCGATACAAAATCCTAACCTTGTCAAACTTAGGAGTGCACTTCTTCTTCTCCTTCTTCATTATTACCAACTCGCCCAACAAAGTATCTTGGTAAACCGATTAATACCCGGACAGTCTCCTGCCAACTATACATCTACCAGAAGTAGGACCGTGATTATTCGCTCGTTACACCGACAACGCAGTCGCCGGGTTATCTTAACGCCGTTGCGTTAAAATAATGGCACATTTTATTAGAGGCTTTTGAACGGGTTAGTCTTAATTAATCACTGCCTCGAGCACTAAACGTGAGCAATAGATATTGTTTTGAATACTATGGCCCGGAACACCACAGGCTTGAAAGCGCAGCATATAAACTTTTATGACGCAAGCTGCAACCAGGAAGAAAAGACGTTCGCTGGTATCTTGCAATCCTCATTAGATAATGATATGGAGTGATACTTTTCGGCACTCATCAATACCACTGAGACACACACCGCTTCATCCTCTCTCTTTACTATTGCACTTTTCCCCCTGCACTGTAATTAAAGTGGAGAGAGGGATTTCCCTCCTTACACTTTGACCCCTGACACGGTCAGCAGGTGCTACCAGTAATACGTGATTACCCCATAATAACCATGACAGGAGTCAATGAAATAATTCAATTGTTGCTCAGCCGCTATGTCAGGTGACAAATGACTACGCGTTTGAGGTGTCACATCTGACGCTGTAGATTCCACGTAATAATGCGGGGCAGAAATGGATATCCAATCACCTAACAGCTCTCCATGTAAATACGGGACTGTTACGAGTGCTCAACATTTATGTTTTATCGTTAGGTGCGTCTTGAAGAGCCTGTGTGCTCTGACCTAAACTATTAGGCTCCCCTTCGATACTTGAATGCATGTACCCATACATACATCGCATTTTGGGCCCTTTCGCGCAAACTTGGCAGCCTTTTTATCATGCCTATAAACTACCTCACCCGGCGAATCAGCGTCCTGGCACGCTGCCAGACCGCCTCTGGTCGTCTGGTCGTCAAAGCACAGACCAAGCACAGATACAACCTGTGGTTGTTGCTCAGGTGGTGCGAGGAGACAAACAACCGGGAGGCCGCGGTCTACAAATATATGCTGCCTTCACGCATCAGTCTCGTTTAGATGACCACGCCAGATTTGAAAGGTTAAAGGGCCCTGATCCCACAACACCGTGTATGTACCGGCTTTCCCAAAAGTAACCAGGCAACTACGTACAGCACCCCTTAAGCTCCAAACCTCTATACCATACGAAGAACCAAGAACCTTCCTCACCTTTGGAGGCCTACTGGTAGCAAACTGCGATGTGGGAAACTTCATCCTCTCTAATCAGCGGAGTCAGAACTGCTGTCTGCCATGAAATCAACTGATCGTCATGTTCAAGAGATTTCTGACGAGCGCTCGCCAAGCGGTCCTCTGAAGCGCTAGGCAGAAGTCGCGTGCTTATGTTTGCAGTATTTAGGAGACCAGTGGACACTTTGTGAACTTAAAATCTTCAGGAACACTTTATTTGTTTTCCATGCGGAAGGTTAGTGCCACCGGGTCTTGTTGCGCGGGGTGACGGCAGCACATCAGCTGTGAGCATGCAGACGGGGGACTCCATCTGTTCACTGAGGGAAGGGACAACAGCTCCAATGCGCTTCTCATTGGAAACGACCTTAACGTCGGCCACGCTTACAGGAAGAGGGTTGAGTTATTGGCAACCTATCTTTGTCTCACTGGCAGACACCTCCTTTTCGGCAGCTCTCTCAGGATCGAATTCCATTGGGTGCAGCAGCCCCTTTTCCAGGCGATTCCGGAAGCGTGCAGCCCACTTTCAGATGAGGTCGTCTATTCCGATAGAAAGTCTATCCATGTTCTAAAGAGATTGCCTTTTTCGCGGCGTCCAAAGAAGGTAATTATCTTGAGTCCGTACTCCTTCCCCTCAACTATGCCAAGGTGTCTGAAGAATGCTGGGTTGACAACTCGACACCAAGGCGCTGATTTCTGCTCGTCACCCGGAGCGGCCATGGTTTTAAGGTAGAATTCCATGAGCTTTTTTGTCCGCGCGTTATCACCGTTACTGTAGATCATGTTGTTAAGGTGTTTCATGGGCAGACCAGTTTTTTTAGAAAACCTTTGCAATAAAAGGACACACTCCAGTCCGGCGTATTTTGTTGGGTTCATGAAGGCGTGTTCCAAGAAAGATTTGTTCTTGAGTGATGAACAGCCTCTCTGCAGGTAGAGGATATACTGCGCAATGACAAGGGCAGGTACGTATGGACTGAAGATGCCTTCTTTCGTCCCAGCCCAGAAGCGTAGCTTGTGCAAGTTCTCCTTGCTGGGGCAAACCACATCTCCTGCAAATGATGTAGGTAGCATTGCTGCCAGGCCGGTTTGCTTGAGTTCACAAAAGAAGGTCATAAGGTCGCTGACCCTCAGTGCTGACGTCGTGCAAAGCATGAGGCTAAGAAAACCTATTAATATACCCGTTTCTTCAAGATCTTTCTTGTTATTAGCACTAAGTAAATTGCCCAGGTAGATGACTAGAATGGAAGACGACTTCAAATCTTTCTTTCCGGGATCGGTGCCTTTGAAGAGGCTTTTGCGCAAGGGATGAACGTTTAGAAGAGTATCTTGGTTATGACGATTTTCGAAGGCAAGTTTGAAAATATCTTCGAATAAAGGCTTTGTTGGATTCGCAGGCGATGGAGTTATTATTACGGCCTCCAGCAAGAGTTGGCCGAACGCCTTTGTCCACTCTTGTTGGTCAAACGCGACGAGCCAAGACTCGTAGATACATCTACGAACACTTTCCTGTGGGTATTTCGAGCAGCCATATAGCACTTCTGTTCCTGCTGTAAGGGCTACTTCGTCCATCCATTCATTCAAATTTCTAGTTAACATGTAGGTGTGCCCTTCGTTCTTCATAAAAAGGTTATTTACATCCTCCATCACGACAAAGGGAATGTAGGTGCACTTGCTACTGTAAAACTCGATTCCCTGCACAAACAAGAAGAGACCAGATATATGCCATGAATAAATATTATGAAGTGCACTTAACGAGTATTGCGCGAAACTAGCGCAACTACTTTCAGAGCTGACCACATCAACGTGGCGCAATGCAAGGCGAGCGGTAAAAGCCCCTGGTAGCCTACGCCACGGCAGAGAACGGGCCAGAGGCAGCACAGGCTCTCTGTATCAAAGTTGTGCACAACGTATCCGACATATGGCTTGAAAGAAAAATTGCGAGACACTTGGGACCACGCGTATGAATACGAAAGCTCGATCGCGCAGCGACTCCCCAGTAAAAAACAGGCGCCGCGCTATCTTACCTGGTCAAGTCAGGCGATTAGGTCATACAAATTGAGGTACATAAGTTTGTTCAAATTCCAGCGGCTTAAATAGAGTAGCAGATGAATGCCAGTTAGGCAGCATAATGGTATGAAACCCTCCGGAATGCTGCATGAAAAACGGTTGCGCTACAATTTTGATAAGAAAAAGGACTAATTTTGGGGGCGGTTAAGGGGGAACACCCTTGGCACAGAAGTATGTGTTGTGCTAGCGTTGTCCGAAAAGCCGCTTCGGGGGATCAGCAACGGCTTATGCCATAGTTGCTATGACAACTGTAAAGCTGGCGAGGGACTTGAATCCACGATCTTGTCTGAAAATCCAAGCAACGAGCTCGCAGTTACTGTGATGCAAGCGATAAACCCGAACTTACAACGTTCTTTGCGACTCGAGCTCTCAACGCACTCTCTCAAGATAAGCCTCGCTGTCATCTTTGGCTTCTGCTGCTAGTATGACACTTTCACGGTCATAAGGAAATGCTTGTTCCCGGCGTACAACATCTGCACGATCGGTCAGATTCAGCCTGGCGTCTTCGATTCGCCGGCACACGACTAGTACTTGCAACCGGTTCTTCCATAGCTCTCTGAAGCACCGAGCATCGTCCATGCTCGCATAAGGCGAAGGGCGAGTCACGGGGTTATGCGCAACCGCGATGCGAAGCGAGCACCTAGTGGCGAGCCAGCGTTTGAGTCGCGTGGTTATGCGCACCTGCCGTGCGAGCGGGTCCCGTGGCGAGCCAGCGGCGATTTACGTGGTAAGGCGCACGTGCCGAGCGTGGGAGTCACGCGATCAGTCGAATACATTTAAAGTCATTCGTGTAGACACAGCGAAATCAATGCACAGAGACCAGTAAAGCTTTCGCTTGAACTCTTGACATTGAAACAAGGACTGAACCCAGTTCGTTTTACAAGGTCCAGAGCTCCAGGATTTGCGGGCACGGGCGCAGAGGACGAGATACACGTCGTGCGAGGGATTGGTTCTGGAACGCGAAACTGCTAACGATGAGATCAAAAGAGCAAAGTGAAAGAAACTCTCCATAGGAACATTTCGAGGCTAGTAGGCCGTTACAAGTACGTGTCGAATAGCCAAAGAAAGCGAAAATGCCATTTGAACACTTACCAAACATCCGATGCGCTAGTAACCCAGCTCCTTGCCTTGTGTCCGGATGCCAGCGTGTGCCACTTGACTAGCGCCGCCTGGTGGCACAGTAGTTTATTACGCACAATCAAACAAATTCTAAGCACAATTACGATACTCCCCAATGTGAAATTTGGGCGCAGCTATTTGTGCGTTTTTGTAATGTATCGGGACCAATATGTTGGGAGATGCTTGCATGTATGTACGTGTAGTTACAAAGGTCTGTTTATTTTTCTCATGAGCCAACGAGAATTTCTCAGAAGAAGACAAAGGAGAGTCACGAGCGAGCGGCGCAGAGCACGTGGCTCTTCTTTCTCTTCTGAGAAAATCTTTTTGGCTCGTGACTCTCTTTCGCCCGGTTACGCCGGCAACGGCGACGTGGCTCAACCGCCGAATTGGGGCGTAAGAGTTGCACTCTAAAAAAAGCATTTCAAGAAAGGTAAACGTATGAAGCAATGTAATGTACGTTTGCGTTTAAGCATGACATGATATGGCATAATGAAGTGTGAATAGTTGACTACAAAGTGCATGCGTCAGCGTCAGCGCCATGCGAGCGTTTCACGGCCAAGAATACGAAGGAGGAAACATTATGTGCTGTGCTCCGTTGAATGTCGAGAAATCGGCCCGAGGAAAGACAATGGATCGCTTCCTACTCACTCATTATAGTGTGCATCGCTACAGCATTGAAACGGCACAGAAGTACGCATTTATGCACGTTGTGATAGAAAGAAATAACGTTATCAACTTAGAACACTGCATGTTTTCTTGCCCTGTTCTAATTCAGTCACATTACTTTCCTCACCCTTCTACCCCAACGTGGCGGACTTGGATAGACTCTGACCAGCTGAAAGACAAATTGGCCTTGTTGGCTTAGCCCAGAACATTCTGCCCTGTACAAAAATTTCCCATGGTGAACTATAGAAAATAATTTGTATGGTCTGCTATAGATATTTGACCCAAATATCTATAGCGGTTCCTATGGCAGCCTTTAGGTTTTTCTATATTATGTGCTTTTAACCTATTCTACTGACTTGTGGCTACCTACGTACGGCAGTAAAACATTTTTTATGGTCAGGTATAAATTTTACGGTCTGCTATACAAAATCCTTGTATGGTCGGCTGTAGATAGGTGGTCCAAAAAGCTATAGCTGTTCCTATTGCAGTCTTTATCTTTTGCTATAGTCGGTGCTACAGAAGTCTAACCTATTTTATGGATTTCTTGTGTCTTGTGTACTGCAATCTTTAACATTTTTTATGGTCAGCTATAAATGTTTTAAGAAGTTTGTATGCTTGCTTACATATTTATACACCCATGCAGGAACCGTCAAATACCTCTTTGGACGTTTATTTTCTATCCGATGCCTCAATCATTGAAAATAGACCAGTGGTCACCACAATGAAAACCACGTGAGTCGGAGGTACTCACCGCAGCCGGACTTTCATGCGGCGACAGGGATCTCTGTACTAAAATTGTGACGCAATCCGTTGGTCGTACAGCATTGCAGTTGATGACATACGATTTACTGTACCATATAGCATATATCTGCTAGACACCTTCGAGCCAGCTCGCAAGAGGTTTTCAAACCGATGATATACGCACCTTGAAATCTGTGTCTATGTGTAAGTATCCGTGTATGTCTTCTCGAAATGCATATCAAAATCGTGAAACAACCGTTCGTCGCACATCATTCCCGGTGGTGTGATACGATTTCTCGTTGCATTTATTTTTAAAACATCGCGACATGAACGCATGAAAGTCACACCCTCTCCGCATTAAAGCTGCAGGGCAGCAGCGCGACCACACACGGGCGCACAGAAATGCACGTGAGCAGAGCTTTCAACAGTATTTTTCTCATTTCACAGAGCACATCAGGCTCGTTAGCACCAGCACCTATACTTAGGAAAAAAGAATTGTGGCGCAGTATCCTACGTTATTTCGAGCCAATCTCTTTAAAACTATGATAAATGTGTGTTGTACGCGCATATAAAAAGGCTGTTCTCCGAATCGACGTACTTCTCGTAGAGTTCGACTTGCTGCTGACAGCGCCGAGGTGGCACAGATAGAAATAGCTTCTGTACCAGCGTCTGCCCCATATAGCCGTGCTGCCTACTGGAAGTGCGCAGAAGTTTTTGGAGCCGATTGAGCTCCATTTATCGCATGCTGAACTGAAGGTCAAATCAGGTTTGGAAATGACCTCGAATGGGAGGCGTGCCGCCTCCACAGTGGTGCGCTTCGCACGCCGCTCCGCCGACCGTCGCATCGCCCGCTCCCTCGCGCCAGATGTGGCATATGCAACGAATCAAGGGACCAGCCGCCGCCACAACTGTGTCCTGCGCAGTCGAGTTCGCCTCCGCTCCAACCGCTCGCTCTCGCCAGTTGTGTCACACGTGGTTCGCCAAGGGATTCTCTCTTGCTAGATAAAAGGGCAGCGTTCACCATCTAGATAACCCGAGACACTCCTGACCCTACGGGGCTGGTACCCGTGCGGCGGGATCCTCTTGCAATCGGGTGCACCTGTAGGCAACCTGCAATGACGTTTGCTGTGTCGATCGCAGCGCCATAACGCATATCCTATCGAGAAGAGCAAATACTTTTGAGACGATTTCGTAGGGTATTTTCACGCTACCCGCATTAGATTACTGGGATCAGATTGAACGCTTTGTCGAAGCTTTGCATGGTATGTGTCTAATAACTGGGCTACATCGAGAGCGCCTGGGCAAGGACGTTATTTGTCACACGCATATCTATAATGGTGCTGAACATGCTCGGTCGTTTGTCGCGAACCACGTGGCTAACAGCAACATCTTAGAGGCGCGCTGCGGAACAAATGCAGCGCCACCTATGCAGTGCAGGTTCCCTATTAGCATGCCGTCGTCGCCTTTGCCACTTCGGGAGCTAAACGACGTTGAACTGAGCTTTCACTCCGTACAATCAGGTTCAGCTAGTGCCACAATTTTTTCCCATGGTGTTATCAGTGTGCGCGTCAGCCAGACAGTCGGCCTAGTGCGCTCTTAATTGAATCGCGAGATGCTCCTTCAGCATGTTTTCGTCTCCTATCCGCCCACACAAGGTCTAAAGCGTCGCGCGGCGACGCTACTGGATGGATGGAAGGAATATAGGAGCGTCCCCTTTGAAACGGGGCGGTAGCAGTAGCTATCATGCTCATTTTTCTCCATATATCTTAGTTATTGATTTAGTATGGTTAACTAAACCATCATTCTATTTATTAAATTTTTGTTCCTACATTACTAACATTATGTCACTTCTCTGCTTCTCTACTGTTATCTCTAAACCCCAGAGCTTCAGGAACAGTGATTGCGCCTGCATCAACTTCCGGATGGATATCATTACATTCGAGTATAATATGGTCAATTGTTTCACTGGAGTTACCACATACAGCACATGCGTCATCTCCATTGTTAAATTTCTTTTTGTAGCTGCCTGTTCTAAGGCACCCTGATCTAGCTTCAAAAAGTAGGGCACTGCCTCTGAGTTATCAAAGAAATCTTCCTTCCTGATCTGCATTTTTCCCTTTCGGTATAATTCCACACTCTGTTTCTTTTCCATCGAATTTATCCAATTTTTACCTTCTGTGTTTTTCACCTGTTGCTTAATGCTATTTATTTCTCCGTCCTTGTGATTAGCATACTTACTAGTTAGTTTTCTAGTTCTTTTCCTCCATTGTGAGTCAACGCTTTTTAAGTACAGGTATTTAAATACTTTAGCTGCCCATCTGTTACTGTCCAATTTCCTCAGGCGTTCCTCATATAATATTTTACTCTGAGCTTCCCGTACTTCGAAAGATGCCCAGCCCATATCTTCCTGTACCGCCTCATTTGTAGTTTTGCCGTGGGCACCTAGTGCTAATCGTCCAACGGATCTCTGATTTATTTGTAATGTCGACTGTACCTCTGATTTTAGGCACAAAACCGCATTTCCGAAAGTAAGTCCGGGCACCATAATTCCTTTCCAAATACCCCTCGAAACCTCATACCTATTGTACCCCCACAATGTCTTATGCTTCATTATCCCGGCATTCCTTCGCCCTTTGGCCTTAAGTGATTGCTCATGCTTTCCAATATATGCCAATCCTTCGTTTACCCATACTACGGGGAGCGCCATCTATGGCAGAAGAATAGAAACTGGGAATATAGGGGCCGCGCTAGCCGCACTCCGTTCCGTGTACGGGCAACGCTCTCGCCCAGCCTCTGTGGCGCGTCGTAGTGTACCGTCACTCAGCAGTAGGGATCCGGAAAAATCTGCTTGACTTTTATTTGCCGTAAGTCGAATTTGAATAAGGCTGAAAAGTTCGTAGATAACGTGTATTCTTTGAAGCAGACGGTTGATAATTACAATAGAGGACTGCTGGCGAAGTGCGGTTCGGAAGTCAGCGATCACATCGCATGCGCCGTGTCCTTTATATTCGTCATTCTAAAGGATAGCCTATACAGATCGTTCGGTTGAATAGCCACCAGCGTAGTAATTGTAGTAGTTGGTACCGCGTGTCGGAAATAATCGCGAGGTGTTTAAAAAAAATTGCATAATTATAATTTGTGGCTGATTATAATTATAATTTGCTGGTGTGTAAGAGGCCATGATGAGTTAATAAATTCGATGCAATTGATGAAAAAAAGAAATGAAAAATTAAAAAAAGGGGGCTCAAAGGTGTTAAAATGCTCAGAACGAAAAGCTAATGCTTGATAATGCTAATTAAAGAACCTTGGAGTGTGTAACTGGTCAATTAATTCGTTCAAATAATAAGAATAATAAAAATGCGTTCAAAGGTGTCAAACTACTGAAAATGGAGAGGCAATGTTCGCTATACTAAGTATCATTCTTTAGAGTGTTAAAAAATAAGTTAGAAATAAAGAAATAAAAATTTAAAAGTACAATACACCTTCCCCGTGTGTGTGAAACGCTATCGCGTCATACCTTTAACGCGGAGCTTAATACTCCTAATTTTTAGCATATGCTCGGAATACCGAACGCTATATAAGCACTACGAATCGAAGCTCTCAATGGCACACCCGATTGATATTCTGCGCTCTCGCATAGGAAGAACATGCTTTTATTTGTTTTTATATGACATCCTTGCATAAGTAATCGTGTTCTCTCAAGGGTTAAAGATGGCGTGCGAAAACATTTTTCTATGACAGTGGTATTTATCCACTGAAAAGCCTTAGAATGCAAAAGACACGAGCGTCTATCCATTGAAGTATCACTCGCTGATTGTTCTTGAGGCAGCGGAACGCTTAAGCTTAAGCTTTCAAAATCTAGGCTAAACTATAGAAGCTATGCTGAGAAGCTAGTCTCATGTATTTCGGTTCTCACGCTATGTTTGGACTTGCATTTGGAGATAACGTGGCTTTACAGGAATACAACTGATTGTGCAAACGCAGTGTTCACTGCCGGTGGTTCAAAACCAGTGCACACGACGCGCACGCGTCAATAACTATAGGCCCAACTAGGGCACAAGGGCACGCAAGTAGAGTGGCGTAATTCGTGTTATATGCCAAGTGCAGTATACGTAGTGAGTCGGCACAAGGATAGCATAGAAGAAATACGTAAGAAACTAGCGTATGAAGCCTATTTAGATGAACAACAACAAAAACCCATCATAAAAACGTACTGGAAAGACGGCTATTACGGCTTTGCCTTGTATGAGCAGGATGTTAAGTCCACAATTAAAATATCAAGAGGTGGCGCATTTCTACTTTTCTTCGATGTTCCTCCGTCATATTTAGGCACCATAAAAACTCGACTCTGTCACGTGGTCTCATGACGTCATACAACCTGCCGACCAATCACTGCGCGGTCATGTCAGCTGCCGCCTGCCAGAGCCATCCATGCCCGTGGTTGTTCGCTCACAACGCCGACTTTGCATTTTCTGGAAAATGGGGCCTTTAAGACCTTGCGTTAAAAATAATGAAATGCGGAGAAAATGAAAAATGTGAGAGCCGTTGAAAAGAGGAATGTACAATTAAGTTTAATGAACGGAGCTGAGTTTCTTGCCCCCTTTTCCGAGTAGACTAAAGCTGCTACCGTCGAAGGCTTTGTACGACTCATCAAAATTAACGACTGTCCCCGGGCATGCTGCCCTGCTTCCTTCAAGCTTCAGGAGATTTAGGGTGTGCGCCTTTTGGTCGTGCCTTCTTTTTTTCTCCCCTCTTTTTTTCCTATTCTTTTCCCATCGTAATTGAATACTTCACATTTCTTTTTTACGTAAGTCTCGACAAGTTTATTCCGCAATGCATGTCCACGGTTTGAAGAATTATAGTTTTAATTTATTAGGTCCGTAAGTCCATGCAGGGTCATTACAGCAGTGTAAGAGAGAAGAGAATCGCGGAAACTCAGGACGAGCGAAAGCAGTAAAATGCGAAAAAATTATCAAATCCTGGCCGAATAACGATTACCTCAAGGCAGCTCGACACACAGTGACACAAAGGAGCCAAAATTAAGTAAAGCAGTATGAAAAATGCAGTATTACAAATACAGGCCAAACTCATCAACTGCAACAACGAAATTGGAGAGCTTGTTACATGTTGCAAGTCATTTCGAAAAGAAGCCCTAAGCGCAATTGTAGAGAGTGAAAAAAAAAAAAAAATGAAAGACAAAATCATGACGGAAAGCTAGGGCACGGTAATTTTATCAGGTTTATCTTTCGCATGTATATTTTCTAGAATTGATTTCTTACTTGCGATGGAGGAGCGCTGGAAACGGCTATGGAGATAAAAGAAGTATAGAAAAACAATAAGTACACAACTTATCACAACCAATTTACTTTCCTCGTCAGATTGCTATTATTCCGCTGGTGTTATTTTTTTTTCCCCGAATATAGGCACGGCTTAGCAACACAGCCCATTGGCAGCAGTTAAACAGGCGGTCTGGAAGCTTCATACATACAGGTTAAGCAGTGACAGCAAAGCGAAAAGACGTAGTGTTAATGAGCTGAACACTGGCTTTGTTTTCGCTTAAATAAAAAAAAATTAATAAAAAATGAAGGCTTCAACAGATATTTTGCTCTCTCCTTGTTTCCTTGTCTACAGGAACCAGACTGAAAAAAAAAAAGTGGGTGAAAAGATTTTTTAATAAATCGCTTTTGCGGCGCCTACAGGTACACCTCACGCGTACCCGCGTGCTGAAACGACGCTTGTCTGTTTGAACAGAACAAGAGAATCAGCGATTTGTCTGAATACGCACGTGGTGTTCAGGCGGTGTATGAAACGCATTTTAAGAGATTGCAGCCACATTCGAAGCAATAACCTGACCTCCGTTCACGCTCGATGGAAAGAGTTTTAGCGCGCTCAACGCAGATCTCGCGCCCGGCAGCGGTTGTTGGCGTTTCAATGGAGACGGTGTACGGGGCCCGATTTCAGTGACGCACATCTGCATAAAATTTGTTTGCACGATGAGGACGGCGTGTAAACGATGGCTAAGTTTAAATGTATCGCAACAGCGTACTTAGCGAGATTTCAGAGCGGGCTTCAAAGAAGCGCGACCGTCGCCTTTAGATTTGTAGCTTTAAGCGTACACTTAAGCAAACGTGTTTGATTCGACGAAGCATAGGAATTTTCGGCGCCGTTCAGAACGTCATTCCTGATGGCAATAATTGCCGGCTTTTGCGGCACGGTAGTCACTTTAGTGGGAGTCGGCTTACTTTCCGGGTTGTCTTGATTGATTGAGTAGCCGCTTTGCGAGTTCATCGCGGCCTTTTCGTCTTTTTCTGGCTCGGGCGTCAATACCCAAAGCCGAGAAAAAGACAGCAGTGACAAAGGAGAGCACGCGCACTAGTAGCGAGGTGGCGGAGGCGAAGTTTCCAAGTCGCCACGCACTGGCGGAAGGGCAAGGCGAAGGGAGCGCGTGCGATGAAAGGGCTGTCGCATGCGAGAAACTAACTTGGATGCTGACGGAAGGAGCCTAAAAGCCTTAGGCGAACCTCTACGCCAGCCTTTTACGCATTTTCTGGCCTCCCGCTGTTATGAGTATAGAGAAAAAAAAAAGGGGGAAACTTTTCGCATGAACCACGCTCCACTGGCTTGTCAGAAGCGGCTACGGATGTCATCGATCACGTGAAACAAAAACTATAGCTGCTGACTGACGCCTCTGCTGCTCTGGCGACGTGTTGTTTTCTATTCGCCGCTCGATTTCTTACTGCTTTTCTGCCTACTGGGCCCGTTATTTTTGAATATGCGAAGCCCCTCTCTGGTGGGCACCAATATAGGCATGAAGAGAAAAATGCTTTAAGAAACAGTGCACCTCGCAAGCGGAAGCACGACGAATTGGATAGGACGGTGCCGACGGCGTCTGCGCCCGCGTTCAGTTTTGAGGGTTGAGACGCGAAATTTACGTAACGCCTCTGCACGTGTTTGCCCAACTGCTTGAAAGTCGCTACCCTGAAGGGCGGCGCGTTTCGATATCGGTCGTTAAGAACAATCAACGCATGAGTCAGTGATACCGATGAAGCTTTATATACGTTATTTCTTTCGCCACTTCCGCATTTTGCAAACATTCTGCCCTTCTAGTTAAGTAACAGCGTTAGGAGTCAGTTCAGACATAGAGGGCAGTTCGAACCCGACAATGAAAGTCTACAGCCTTGGTCAAAAAACTCTAGAGGGCACTTTGGACCACTAAAGTGCGATGAGACGAAAGCCATTATAGCGCGGTGGATCGTAGCCCTCCATTACGGCACCTCTATCTCCCTGTCTTCTTTCACTCCCACCTGCCTCCCTTCCTTTACGGCGTGGTACATGTGTGCGCGGTGAATTGTGACATATACTGCGTCTTTTCTATCCTGTAAATCAATTTCAAACGCCGCTAATGCCTGCTGTACTGACGCCTCCTAGACATCTTGGTCTGCTTCTGTTTGCTGTGTGGAGCGGAGTTCGAAGAAGAGCCAAATGAAAGTCGCCGCACGGATGCCTGGATCGGACGTCAGGCGGGGTCAGCCTCATCCATGCATGAATCGCCTGGTGACGTCATGACCAGTCGTGGCGGTACATAGCGCGCCCCTTGTCCAACACAACCAGCATCCCATCGAAAGCGTCAAAGTTCACCGGCGTCCTATAATTCGTTTACAGGAAATTAAAGGCGCAGTATCTGACACTCGCGGAATCCCGTCATCCTTACGGCAGACAAGGGGAATTATGATGAACGGGGCGTGGCGCAGTTGGTAAAGCGCTCGGCGGGGGATCCAAGGGATGGAGGTTTGATTCCCAGTGGAGTCAAGGTTTATTTATTTTTAACGATCTCCCTCGAAAGCTTCGGCCTCTGCTGACACCGATGAGGCATAAAAAGCTTTCGCCTTTAAAGTGCGGGGCATCACGTTTCTTATTCGGTCACGTAGTCTGGCGTTGGCATCCGGAATTCTGAGACATCCTTTAATTGTGACGCAACTGTGGGATAATTTTAGGTATGCTGTTATGCACACGTTGGTGAAAAGGGTCTCAGCTTTCGATGCGTGTCAAAAATCTGCTTTTAAAGTTTCTTCCGCGCTCGCTGCGAATCGTGAAAAACTGCCACCGAACCCCAATGGGCTGCATTTTTGAAATTATTGCGAATCAGCTGTGTAACGTTTTAAGCTACTTTTATGAGCATGTTGATAGAAGTTGTCTATAATCTTCCGAAGCGTAACAAAATCCTGCATGTGATGTTTGTCCCGCGCCCACAGCAAACAAGTCAGCCTGACATATAGAAGACCAAATTACCTGCGAAAAGCTAGAAACTTGTCGAGGGACGACGTGCGAATACATTTTCATCGTGATGTAAAACAACGCGTGAAAAATTAATGTTCAACAACTATTTCCCCGGAAAATGTCCGAAATTTCAGGCCATGTATGCGGCCACTGGAGCTCTAAATCACATAAAGTCAGGAGAACATTCATATTCACGTTTCAAGGCCTTAAAAAAAAAAAAAAAAAAGCCTTTTGAGGAGTGACAAAGCTGCTGCATTAAGTAACTAAAAAAAAAAAAAACGCTGCAGTCTGAAAAACTTTTGAATGAGGATGCCCGTGCTAGCTTCGTGCGCACTGAGCAGCGGCAGAGCTAAGTTTTAAATCAAGTAAAAGCGTATGTTGAAATATAGCCGGGCTTAGATGGGCACGCGGCTTGCGGCCCCTGTTTGAGAAACGCGTAAAGTAATGCAGACGGAGCCACTGCTATGAGCGGAGAGCCGGCGGCTGGATACGAAGTCGACAGCAAGACACGGAACAATAAAACAAAAACCTATTTAGCTTGCCCGTATGCTCGTCTCTGTAACGATGAGGCAAAGAAGTGGCGCAAGTTCAAAGCCCGTAGGAGCAGCTTTTGTTTGTTTTAACTTAGCAGGTGTACTAATTCGTTCATGTTTGAAAGTCTTTACAAATTTATATCAGTTTTCACGAAGGCTGTAGACTTACTGAAAGAGTGTTGATGATGCGGTCGGTTTTTAAAGCCGCACATTCTTTGCACAGGGAGTTTAGTTATCTTTCTAGAGCAAGGGCTAGATGCAAATGTCACTGTTTAGTTTTGTAAACTGAGGGTTCAATTAGTAAGCACGCTCCTTTCATGGCATCGCAATGGCAGTGTGCCGCAAATTGTATTCACGGGATGACGCACCTGCGAAAATTGCCCAAGTGCTGAGCTTTTGCAGCATTGCATAAAGGAGTGCGTAATGCGCGTACTTGATCATGCTTTGTCTGAGGTTCTACTGAAAAACCAAAAGTTATACGGGGCAATAACCTCATACAATCTCATTTAATCGCATAGAGTCTCATACGGTGCATATCTTTATCATAAAATATTGTACATTGTACGGTTCCGTGAACGGTGAAGTGACAGGCAGACATCAGGAAGGCGAATGACCAGCCTTTATTCCGTGCTCTGTTATATAGGCCCCGGCCAGCCCGATTGGCGAGGGCAATGATAAGAAGCGGCTTGTGCCGAGTGGCACGAGTGACGCAGCTTACACTGGCCCACGTCTTATCGTAACGCGATACAGTACATAATTTATGATAATGTACAAGAATCTATGAGACCTTATGCAATTACGTGCGACTTGTATGTGATTTCTTTTGTGAATTGAGTGAGATTGTGTGAGAAAATGTGAGGTTATTGCCTCGTATAATTTTTTCAGTAGGATAGTGTGGACCTTAGTGGTTTCAGTCAACGCTGCGTTGGATGGGCTGAGAACGACAATGAAATCGTTCAGAACGCTGTATATGGGGTGATCAGGTTTTCAGTTTTGTACTTCAGTCTAGCGCAGCCTTGTGACCCTTCTTCAGTTCGGAGCAGGAATGGAGATAATGCGAGCGAAAAAGATTACTTGAAATTCGCAATAATAGCAGATACGTTGCACGTAAATGGCGTATATAGTACTTGGGGTTCAACGTCTCGAAGTAGGACGTATTCTGAGGGACGACGTAATGGAAGGTTTTGTATTAATGTAGACCATATACGGCTCTATGTAACGTGCGTAACAGAGCGTAGGTACTTTTGTGTTTCTTCTCACACGAAATACGGGGATCGCGATTGAGATCGAACTTTAGCATCAGTAGCCGAATG
The DNA here is from genome assembly GCF_055883805.1 of Amblyomma maculatum. Lineage (NCBI taxonomy): Eukaryota > Metazoa > Arthropoda > Arachnida > Ixodida > Ixodidae > Amblyomma > Amblyomma maculatum. The sequence continues at coordinate 232,287,422 of NC_139344.1, forward strand.
CCAAACCATCAATCCACCGCGGCGGCTTTGATCCACGTAAATACATGCACACATGCATTTGGGATAATTGTCGAATTGATATTGTTGGGTGCCTCGTTATTGACGGTAATGTTTTTAGCGTGTTTTCTGGTAACATCAGCGCAATAATATGGGTCCACCGAGATTTTACGAGTCAGCATTTCCTAAAGTAGTGTTTCCGTTATGTCACTGTCGTCTGTAGTTAAGTCGGAGACACCCGAAGGATTCGCCGTGGTAGGATTCTTCCCGCGGTAGTCAGCCTCGTGGATAGACCGCGGAGCAGATCCGTGCCAAGGGACAGCACAACAGCAAAGGTCAATAGGCTTTTCAAAGCGAGCAATATTTTATACGCACAACCGGTGGCTGCGCTGCGAGCGCCTCTAGGGAGAAGTAGGCGAGTTCTTCAGCCCAGATGTGAGCGGTAACCCCGTAAGCTGTCGGTTCAAGTAACGCTGTGCAAAAAAAAAAAAGAAAAAAAAAAGAAATAAAAAAAATAATAAAAAAGTAAACTCGTGAGTACGTGCCGCCCTCCCCGACCCCCTTTACTCTTGTGCACTCATAGGGCTTTCATAAAAAAAGAAAGAAAAGAAAAATGTAGAAAAGAAACATAAAAAAAAAGAGAGAAAGAAAGGATTGGGGTCGGCTCCAGCAAGTTATTAGCAAGCGAAAATATAGCATCACTGCAGGGCCATTAGAGAAATATTCGTTTCTTATGAAGACGAATAAAAAAGAAAAAGAAACGCGTGTCTTTGGAATCTGATAACGGGTTGTCTTCACCGAGATATTGACTTCGCGGAAAATGTTGATGAAATGCGCTGTTGAACGAAAAGCTGAAACGGTACGAAGTAGAAAAAAAAAAAAAAAACCCTCAGAGAACACTTCACAAAACTCATGATTTCGTGAAAATGAAGTTCGTGCTTGGCTGAGCCCAAGTGCCGACCGATGACCGTAGTCAACAAAACGCCAATCCTTAAGCACTGATGAGTTGCGATATGACGTGGAAAAGGCTTCGCGGGCCCAATTTTAGTGCCTTCAACCACTCACTTTGTAGAGCCTGCAGAACACAAATAATTTACTTACTAAACCCTACCCTTTCAGCCTTAGATTTGTGTACACTGCTGAAGTTTTTTTTTCCTACTTGCTTATCCAGCTTCTTTACTAGCTTGGAATCAAAAAAGCATAATAATATCTGGCGCATGCCCGGTTACTGCACATGGAAAGCACCTTCATATGAGGTCGAAAGAGTTGCAATAGTCATGACTGAACGCGCACACTTTTTTTTTACCAATCTTTTTTATCTCACAAATATTTGCATGCGACAAAAGTGACGTCTGGTCAAGCCTGAGCATACCTCAAGCGTCAGTTGCCAATTACGCATACTGAAAACTCCCAACCATCTTTCCTTCCCTTCAGTTCAGATGACATTCAGTTTTTTTTTTTAACTTCTTTGGTTTCCTGTAGTAGAGTCTTCAAGCTTTCACCAACGCAGCTTCTCGCCCACGAATCGTCATTGGCTGATTCGGCCGCACCATAACATCCTAGAACAGTGACCACCTTGAAAAGCTTTGCCTTTTATGTGGGCGTAGCTGGAAATACAATCGTTTTCGTCTATTTTAACGTTCGGAGATAGTGGTATAAGTTTAGTTTAGTTTGGTTTTACAGGGTTTAACTTGTCAAAACGACTCTGGCTATGAGGGATGCCGTAGTGGAGGGCTCAGGATAACTTCGACCGCCTGGGGTTCTTTAACGTATACTGACATTGCACAGTATACACAGGGGCTCTTTGCTTTGCGATTTCACACAGAAAACTGCCGCCATGGCTGGGATTGAACCCATGGCGTCCTCGTGGCCAGCAGTCGAGCACCCTACCCACTAAAAAAAAAAAAAGAGTTTGTGGGACTAGTGGCTTTTGTTGGCAATGCGTTCACTGAACCCGCGGCGAATGCGAGTAATCGCAACATTTGAGTTGGTATCCTCAATGAAATAACTTTGGAGAATTCTTGGTCCATGCCTTAAGAGCGGAACGTGATATATAACTTTAATTGACCTGCTACTGCTACCGCTTGCTTATCGTGCGAATAACACAAACACTTGCTTCTTTCCTTCCTGTACGTTCGTTCCTACTTTTTTCTTTTATTCTTAACTCCATCTACTTTCGATGGCAATGGCTCTTTGTACGCAATTGGTAACTTCTATTTAACGTACTGTTTGTTGCAGTTAACATCAGCATTTGTCTCCAAGGCATGCCACCACGTAAAAGACCGCAACGCTTTTGCTAGCTCCCCTTCTAACGCGCGCGAACCAACGAGCCTTCGTAGTCGATGTGTAGTCTGCTCGTCTCGTAACCATTTGGCCCGAGTTCAACCTCCAGTGTCCGCTCTAACTAAACACAATTTATTTTTCGATATTCATGTTGAGCTACGTGAGCCTTTTCCCCAATTTTTTGCATCATTTGGACGTTTCCATGAATTGTTCTTGATTTTTAAGGCCCCGTGGATTATTCGATCACAAACGCCGCGTATACGATGGCGACGCCAAACGATGACGCCAGGTTTTCTGAGACATGGGGCACTCACGCTAGCGAATCAAATGACCCCTACCCACTACAGGGGACCGGCCAAGACGAAGGCGGGGACGAAACGATCCTCGAAAATTACTTTAAAAAAAAATGAAAATAATGAAAAAGTGACAAAAATTGCGAATAGCTGATATAAAACTGTGAACAAATCGGCCTTTAAAATAGAGGAATGACCATGGGATGAGGGCTATATACGAACACTTTTGAGTGTTTTAATTGCAGAGAAAACTATGAGCATAAACAGAATGAGGTTAGCCTTCGGAAAGAGTTCAGGATAGGAGCCGTCTCGTCTCTAAAAGGAAGACCTGAATGACGGAGGACGCATATCTGTTGCTGTGGCCAAGGGTGGAATAGCCAAAGGGAAAGACATTTCCAGTAGAAAAATTTATACCGAGCTGTTAAAGGAGATGACTTTCTAGCGGGAGCTTCCGTAAGGAGGAAAAGCGGCGATAGACAAGAAAAAGGGATCAATCGTTTTGGGCTCAAAACAAAACGGTCACAATGTGGAAACTGGAGACCGTCGGACCAGATTGATGGATATAGAAATTGAACTGAGGTAGTATGTGAGAACGCAGCCGCGTGAAGGAATCGCGCTGGCAGAATCGCAATTCTTTACTGGATCCAAGGAAGCGGAAGATGCTGATAGTCGAGAGATTTGGTTATCGCCGAGTCTGCACATTCAAGCAGAAGCGTCTACCTGTGAAATCTAGGCGCAGTATGCGCGAATTGGAAGAAGCGGGATGACTAGGTATTGAAAAGAAGCTTTCGCCAAGACATCAGCAGCTTCATTGATATAAATTCCGCTTTAGTCACGCGTACAAAAAAACAGCCGTACTTAACGGCTATGTGGGCGCTCTAAGAACTGAACGTGAGGAGTACCTGCGACTCCGTAAGGGAGGTTAACTAAGAACGCAGAGTTAATGAATCCGTCAATATTATAGCAGAAGAAAAATGATCAGTATGACTTACTCAGAACCAGGACCACCGCTCGAAATTGAGCCAAATAAATTGGGCCGCGATTGTTCAGGCGGCGGCAAGAACCACCAATCGAAAAATAGAGAGAAAATAGCGACATTTGCTCTTTCTCGCCACTGTGAGGTATCCGTCAAGATGACAACATGAGTGTGGAAGTTCGTCAGGTAACCCTGTAATACTACGTTGATATGGAAGGGCAGGCGTTTTGCGTTAGATGGGAAAACATTTCCAAAGACAATCGAAGAGATGTCGAGTTGTTGCGCACTGAAATTTTTTTTCCGAAATTCGCAAGCTTGAAGACCAACTGAAATGTCTTCAGAATTTGACGAAATTAAAGGAGCCGAATGTGTTAAAGCTACCGGTAAATGACGATAAGTCGCTTTGCGTTACGGTTTAAAATAATGACGCGAATGCTGAATAAACCTATTTTGCCATCGAGGCTTATCCGCAGAGCACAGCGACGATATGGAGCCCGAAGATGACGCCACCCATTGAGGCGGTAAATTTCGAGAAACAAGCAGACAAAAACGTTTGCCCTGCGGGAGAAAACAAATGACATCAAAGGTTAAGGCCGCGAAGCGTTATTTGGCGGCATCGCGGAGGACGCACGGAAGGACGTGGGCGAAATTAGTTGGAATCTAAAACGTCACATACATTGACGTCATCTTCCACTCTTTCCGCATTGCTTTGGTGCCATTAGAAGAAGCCTGAACATTGTCGTGATTTCAACAGCCGATTACGTCACCTATTTAGACTGTAGCTCAAAGCCGATTGGAAACAAATAGGAGACACGAAACAATTAATCGCACAATTTTAATAATGCTTGAACAGCTAGGAGTTGAAGTCGTTGGAATTCGCTACTAAAATTAGAAAACAGAAAGAACATGGAATTTTTGGAAGACCCAGGCAAGAAATGCAATGTGTCTCACTCGATGAAAGGGACGAAGTTTATACGCAGGTGGTTCAGAGAGCAAGAAACATCCGAATTGTAACAGTGGATGAACATAAATTTTACAAATCATTAGAAGCGAATGGCTTGTCCTGCTCAGCCTGCGCATCATGCTAACTGTCCGGACTCTTTTCGTAGTGACGTCGTAGTACCAGGACAATGAAGCATCATGTATTACTTCGAGATATTTGATAGACTGAACGTGAGGATTTGCATGCTGATGATATACATCATGGTTGGGTGGGCGCTGTTTAACACAAAGACAAAAGAGAAGAGGAAACACGGAACTGGCGTCTAATGATAAACAATAGATGTATTAACTGGATAAGACACTAAGAAAACAAGCAGAGAGCATTTATTTAAGTTGAGGCAGAGGTGGATTCCTCCAGAACAATTAATCCACTGCATTTAGGTACAACTAAAAAGCCTGATAGGGAGTGTGCACGTTATTTCCGGAAGAAAAGAAAGGCGAAGTCATCAGGATGCATATAGATTTTCGCATTACGGATGTATAGAGCAGACCCGAGTAAGATATCGAAATAACAGGGGTAAGGAAAGCACGTTAAGGCACCCTTCTCCTCGGTTGAAACCTGCCAGAAGAAATTACTTGAGGTAAGAATGAAATTCTGTCAGACAGAAGGGAAGCAGATTTCCATGTCGTAAAGTATACTATAGGAGGTCTAATAGCATGCGATCGTCGCAAGAAAGGGCAGGGGTCAGAATTGACAAAGACTTTATAAACGTCTTGTTTTCGGTGACGAGCTAACTGTATGCGACTATCGGGGTCGGAGATTATTCTGGCCTGAAACATTTATGACATGAATTCAACAGCCCATGGTCTGAAATGAATGACATAATATGGTCGTGCAAAACCCTTTTACCTACCTTTGATAGGCTGTAAATAAAATAAATTGACCCCATATCGCCTAAAATAAAGTAAAAATAAATAATGAAATAAAGTTAAAAAAAAAAAACTGAAGCCCTCACATTCTTTTTTAAACAAGGGGGCAGCCTCAGCTAGACGCCATTCATTTGAAATCCATGGATCTTTATAGAGCTATTGTCTCAAGTGCCAGCAAGTCACCGGAAGACTCATCGAACAAAATTTTAATCATGTGAGATGACATCATCCCGGCCGAGCGATGCAGGCAGTAGGCTGAGCACAATCGGGGATAACCCAGGCAGGGGGACATCCGCGAAGACGTCCAAGGTGTTTATTACCACAAGGAGAGCTGGAAGAAGCACTGCAAAGCGAAGCTTTAGACCTCTGCCTATCTATACTAAAGACTCAGCAATTTCTTCAGGAGTATTAACTAGGGAGCGTATGCTCGTAGCGCCAGGGATCATATTTATTTCGTGTCTTTATAAAATTGAACAAAGCTCGTCGATTACCCGATTTAGAGGGGAAATCGTAGCATTGAATATCGCACTCCGTCTTTGCATAAGAATGCACGCTTAAATGTAGCTGCAAGTAATTTATAATTAAACCAGTTTTGGGGGCAAAAATTGAGATGTTTCTTCCCGGCAGCTTTCCGGCGCTCATAATCTAGTTTAAGCTCCGCAATCCAGAGAATACTGGGGATGGGGCTTCATTTATCTGAACCAAAAACTCTATTCTTTTTGACGGCGTCCAGCATTGTGAAAATGCGGATGGCTTTACACTCGTCGTCGACATTTGATATCTCTAAAAGACCGTATTTGAGGGTGCTTTTAAAGTTGTTATAATTTATAAATGTTCGCCGGTGAACGGCTGGAGGAGTTCGTCGCACAGTCAACAGGCGTCCAAGAGGAAACAGTTATTCCAGGCAGTAAATGTTAAGTATAATGCCGAGCGAGGCTGCCCTCGGTCAAGTGTATAGGGAGACTGAATTTAGACATTTGATGTTGTTGAATCACGCACAGTCCCACAAGCGTCTGCCACGACCATTAGTTTTGAACCCTCCTGACACAAGGTGCGAATTGAAGTCCCCAACTAGTAAAACTTGTGATCTGCAGCCAGATAAAAAAGCCTAGTGGCTGAGTGCCACAAACAGCGGTTGGAAAAACAAACATTGCCTAGTCTGTGTGGAAAGTGCCCAGGAATATTCAGATTCATATCCAGAATTTCGCACTGTGACGGCATGTATTGAAATGACACACTTGCTCTGTGAGAAAGTTGGGATAAGGCGCCTAATAGCAAAACACCGCCCATTGATAATCGTTTCAACCTGAGGAGTAGGTAATTTTAAAACGCAAACACAGAATATTTGGTGAGCCACGTTTGCAGAAGCAGAATAACGTCGGGTGGTAGTTGATGGGAGACACAGTTAAATCAGTTAAGCAGATAGATTTCACCGCAGTTCAACTGCAACATTTTATGCGACCCTATTTACCAACCGCATCTAAAATGTTGGTCTAATTGGCTTTCAGCGAAAGTGTCACCGCAGTTCAACTGCAAGATTTTATGCGACCCTATTTGCCACCCATATCTAAAATGTTGGTCTAATTGGCTTTCAGCGAAAGTGTCACCGCAGTTCAACTGCAACATTTTATGCGACCCTATTTGCCACCCATATCTAAAATGTTGGTCTAATTGGCTTTCAGCGAAAGTGTCACCGCAGTGTAAAGTATTGTGGGGTGAAATACTTGGAGCGCCACGAAGGCCTGTGAGGATGACTAGAAACAGGCGAACACTCTCAAATGAATAGTTCTTAAAAAGCAAGCCTTTAAGAATGACAAACGAATTTCCAAGCGCAGACGTGCGGTCTTGGTTGAAAAATTGTTGAAGAGCAGGGCCTCTGCGCTGCTCTTGTTCAAGTGTCTCAATACTTGGAAACTCCACGGAGAGGGGAGATAGTCACCGAGGTCGGCGTCTCTCCTCTCTGTATTCGGTAGAGGGAATCGGGACAAACAGACCGCGTCAGAGTGTAGGTGTCCGCTTTTATATGAGACAGTAAAGTTATATTCCTGCAGGCGCAAGGCACAACGTGCGAGTCTACCGGATGGATCATGCAAGCCAACAAGCCAACACAAAGAGTAGTGATCAGTGACGATATTGAAATGACGTCCATGCAGATATAGTCGAAACTTCTAGACCACAAAGAAGACCGCCAGGCACTCCAATTCCGCTTCAGAGTAGTTCCCTTCCGTTTTGGTTAAAGTACGGCTTGCATACGCAACAATGAGCTGGAGGCCGTTATCAAGTTAAATAAGGATCGCCCCAATGCCGACGCCCTTGGTATCCGTGTGGACTTCAGTGGACGCCGCTGGGTCTAAGTGGTGCAGAACAGGCCCTGATGCTAACAAATACTTCAGCTGCTGGGAGGCAGACTCACGTGCGGATGACTATATTAATGGAGCGTCCCTGGGAAGCAAATAAGTCAATGGATGGGCGAGCTGGGCGAATCCTCGAAAGAACCTACGGAAGTAGGAACACAGGCCCACAAAGCTTCGCAGGTGATTCAGAGTACAGGGTTGTGTGAACTCACGCACGGCAGCTGTCTTCTGTGGTTCGGGCCGTACGCCGTCTTGATCGACAAGAAATTCGAGAACAATGGTTTGCCAGTCACAAAAATGACACTTTTTGAAGTTCAAAACCAATCCAGTTCATGCAATGCAGGCGAGCACAACACTCCACCGTTCGCTATGCTATTGAAAGGTCTTGCCATAAATGATGACGTCATCAAGATAACACATTCATACATCCCATTTAAGGCCACGCAAGATAGTGTCCATGAACCACTCAAATGTAGCTGAGGCACTGCAGAATCCGAAAGGCATGACATTAAATTCGTTAAAGCCCGTCAGGTGTAACAAATGCTGTGTTCCCCGGTCCGACCGTAGGTCAACTGGCGAGAAGTACGACGCAGACTGAGGGCAACTCGAGGTATCGTCTATACGTGGAAGAGGGTAAGCGTCTTTCTTCATGACGGCATTTAATCGGTGGTAGTCGACGAAAAAACAAATGCCACGAGTTACCCTCCTTGCGCACCAATATAACAGGGGCAGCCCACGGCCTAAATGACTCCCGAATGACGTCTTTATGCAGCATGTCGCGGACTTGTTCGACGATTACTTAACGCTCTTCTGGGGACACGCGATGAGGTTTCTGTCGAATGGGCGGTGTAGTGCCGGTGTTAATCTGATGTTTCAGACGAGAAACTGGCAGCGAAGGGGAGTGGCTGGCTGAGAGAAGTCAAACACCAGCCCATACTGGGCGAGAACATGCTGGAATATCATCAAACCAGTACGGATGTGCATACCGCGAAGGTACACTAAAACTATTAAATTTTTCCGATCTATTAATTCTCGTAAGATCGCAATTGGGTAGCATGTGATCTCTTTCTGCATGTTACTAAGGCATTTGACAGTGCTTGTGATGCCATTCTTATACGGAAGCTGCCTAAACTAGTCTTTTGCGGGCCTTTTCTGAATCGACTAAATTTATTTTTTCCTCTATTCGATCAGGAATCCCTTGGGTCTCTTTTTAACATCTACGTGATCGATCTATCAAAAGCAGTAGGCTATTTGTATCAACACGCCGATGATACGGCTATTGCATCCTGCGCAACTTATCTGATGCAATCATCTCTCTGAAAAACAATGCAATTAGAACTATTGACTGGTTCGTGGCTAAATTAATCCGCATCAGCCTCAATAAAACAAGTCTGGTATCTTTCCCAAATTCCTTCATACATCAGGCTTGCTATACGTGCCCTTGCCGTCCAATTCGACACGTATCATCAGTGAATTACCTGGGGCTATTTTTTGACAGTGATCTTTTTTGAAACTTTCATTTGTCTCAACTATAGATAAAAGGCTGCGCGCAATTTCCTGTGTGTCGTACAATATGCGATATCTCATGCCAATCTCCGCGCGAATAATTTTTGTCCATGCTTTAGTCTACAGCGTACTGCGCTATCGGTTGACTGTTTATGGCTATTGTATACTGTACATAAACTTCTAGAATTAATTCAGTTTTGCACTATTTTTGATCAAACTGACCTAGGATTTGTGCCTTACCAAAGACACAAATGTATTTAGGCTGCTGAATTTGCCGAACTTAACAAAACAGCCATACGTGATCCCTAAAACTGCAACAAAATACGGAACAAGCACACGTGAATATCATGTTTCTGCCATATTTAATAAACCACCTGTGCACCTATTAGATGCAAACACAAGGCATGAGATTAAGAAATCACTCAGAACTCCAGAAATATGTTTTCGTTGGACTTTATCTGGTAATAGCTTTGTGCAATTTTCTGTGAACCGACTGCCAGACACTATCACTCAGGGCGTCTGAGGTTTTGGCAGGCCTGTTATATCTATTTTGTATAATGTAATGTGCAGTATAGATCATATAGTATTGTACAGTATTAGCAGAGAAGCTTTAAGCTTCCGCAGTGCCACTGCCACTCTAACAGGGGACAGGCACTTTTTACAGTCCGCGCAATGACCAAGGAATGATAAGAGAAAGGATGGGATTAAGATATAATGTACCCGCGGAGACGTAAATCCGACGCGAAACGGAGGCTCCTCTAATATATGTGATGGCTGATGACATTCCGGCATTAATTAAACCTGCGTTTTCAGTACTGACCGATAAAATACAAGGGCTTTTATCGGCGTTTTATCTATGCCCCATAGGTCGTGTGGGTCGCACTTGCAATTGGTTACCTATCAATACACATTTCGATAACTGTCCAGTATTATTTGCAATATCATTAAAAAGAAGCCGCTCACTGCACCCAATTATTTGAAGCATATACTTTGGCAAACCTCCACAATTCGCCATGCGATCGAAAATCGCAACATTTAGGGCGAACTTGTGTGTTAAAGTGGTGCATTAAAGTGGTGTGTTAAAGAACAGGAGGCAACCCACCGAAAGACCCATCGAGTGCGGCCCAGAGGCGTTGTATTCTGTTTTTGAAGGGTTGCAGGGTTACGTCCGTTTCCAATTCACTTTCTGTCAGAGTCTGTTGATCAACAACTATGTCTAGTAAGGTTGAAAGTTGGGCGAGTTGAATCTGGTTCATTTTGAAGGTAGCGCGAAAAACGGGGACCAAGAGTAGAAGGACACAACACGAGCGCTCGTGTTGTGTCCTTCTACTCTTGGTCCCCGTTTTTCGCGCTACCTTCAAAATGAACTATGTCTAGCTGACTGCTTGAAAACAGCTGCTACAACTGTACCTGTTTCTATCTATAGACCGCAGCCCACATACGTTGAGAGTTGTGACTATCAGCTGCTGGTCGCTTGCCATGTTTACCAACTTGCAATTAAGTCAAGCATCCACGATATCTGACGGCAATCCTGAATGTGAGTCCTCCCTGGAGCTGGCACTCTTTCTCCTCGATCTGGAGTAGCGAGGAGATTTCTCGTCCTTCGATTCTCGACAGCGGCGTTTGTGCTCGGCAGGAACGGTGTCGTCCTCAGAGGAGGCAGAACTCGGCGACACGCTACGCTTTGAGACCACATTTGGACTTCGAACGTCCGACTCGCATTTGACTTCGGTGGCTGAACTGCGCGAGTCTGACAACTAGCTGCCTGCATGACCAACCCGAATTACAGCAGTGCCGACACTTGACGTCGCAGCCACAACACCAGCCATGTCCTCTTCCGACCCTCGGACAGCACAGCACAGGCACGCGCGCCAGGTGTGTAATCAGTGACGTTGTGCATTACTGGTATCTAGCACGCTAGACCCTGACGCTTGAAATCGTCTAACAGGCTACAGCTGATCCGTTGTAAGGGCTGGGTAGGCTCACGCAGTAATGGCGCCACATAATTTCCTCGCGTGGCGATGGTCTGCTAGTAGTTTATTCAGTAGGTGCGACAACTGATATCTCACGAGCATGGGACAAAATCTCTCTCGCATCCAGCAAATGCTCCTTCGAGGTGTCGCCCACGCCATGGGTGCAACTGCGGAGTTCTTCAGAATATCCTGTGGTATGGCCGAAGCTCCGACAGTCATCACACCGAGTAGCACGGAAGTGACGGAATGTAGGCCTAATCTTGTTGCGACGTCGACGCGTACAAGGGTGGCCTTTCTGGAACTGAAACCAGAACTGTCAAAAACGGGGCGCGTCGTTGACAATGATGCCATCAGCAAGAGTCAGGGAAATGTCTCGACTTAAGGTCCGCATCCCCTCCACTGCCGAAACTGTAGTGCTCTGCTGGGATTTAGGTAACTTTCCCGAAAGCTCGAAGGGTGGCATGAAAGAAAATCCCTAATATGTGCTTGTGGAGCCAAAGAAGCTTGATACTGACAGTTTTCGGTCCCAGGCAAATGAAAATACACCGACGGGTTTTCACCCGTGACTCTCTAGAGCTTGCGAGCTTTGCTCAGTTGGCTAACTCTGTACTGCATACATGTTAGCATCCACACAAGGTAAATCTGGAAATGTCCACGGAACTAATCTTACAGGGGTCGATCACACTACGTAGGGCACCCATAAGAAATTAGTCGTGATAGGAACGGCCGGTAAGGTGGGCGTGCAAAGAAACGGAGTTAAAAACCCGCTTACCAGCAGGCAGACGAGGAAGCAACTGAGTGCGGTATTACTGATGGCAGACGTCGCGAAAGTACCTCGGCTTAGGGCTGATTTATACATTTCAGCGGAGGAATTGTTGGTGTTGCTGCCTTCATAAAAATGGCGCATACACATAAAAACTGCAACCGATCGGAACACAGACCCCGTCTTCTCCCCAGTCCTCCTTTACGCAGCCAGGAGCAGGCCACGAAATATTGTTGGTCCAAGCTGAATAAAGGTGGACCTAGTGAATTTGTGATGCAGTAAAAAGTCGTGATAATTCGGCACAAGGAAAACAATTACAAATGACAAAAACTGAAAACAAAGAGAACAAACAAAAAACCAGATACGACACTCATGCTTCCGCCTTCACAGCTCGTAAGCAATCTCAAGTGCTCTCCTTAAGTTTATTGGCCTGACCGCGCCTGTACGAAACAACAAAATGAACTCTTCCGTGGAGAATCAATTGAAGACGCGCCCGTAATTTGAAAGACGGTTAGTCCCGCCGGACGACGAGCGTTGCAAACAAACTACCTTTCTAACGCTGTTCCGGCAGCTCTTATCCCGCAGCTCGGAAACAGACGCGATGACTGTGCTCAGAAAGCGACGACGTGATCACGAAGTCCCGAGCAAAGCGTGTGCACGCTGGAGCGTGTACAGCGCGTCGCCTTTGATTAGGGAGCGCACGCGTTACGCCTTGAGTCGCCGCCTCGGCCTCCTGGCGCCCAGCGAGGGGGGTTTAGGAGGGCCGCTGGGCCTGAATGGATTCGGCGAAGCGCCGCCAAATATAAGCGCACACAAATGGAGCGCGAGTTGCACCACCGTCTCGTGCGATTCTTCCGCCGCCCTCGGGGGAAATCAGGTCTTAGGCAGGCCGATGAGGCCGCTGGGCGGCGCCGTGGGAGGCGGCTCTGATTCCAGGGAGGCTTTCACACGCACGCAAGAAATAAGCTCTTTTGCCTCCAGCACCTTTATTAGTATCTTTTTTGTCTCTGGCCGCGGCGACGTCTTTTTTTCTACACACCGTGGCGCTTTACTGTCAGCGTATAGCCCCGCCAGTGCAACTAAGCTCTTTCTCTAGTACGAGCTTGTGGTTATAGCGAACAAACAAGTAGCGAGAAAACAGGAGCAGCCACTCTGGGAATTGAGAAAACTTGCTTTTGATGCATACAAACAACGTGTTTGCGCTGGTGTCATGCTAGATTGAGTGGCAGAGAATAGCGCGTATTACACACCTTGTCATCGTGCACAGAGGCTCTACGAATACGACTACTTAAATTATACGAGCGCCCGCCTGAATTCCACTTGTCAGATGTCGCCTTAAAAGGCGACATCTGACAAGTGGAATTCAGGCGGGCAGTGAGGTTAGGCGATAAGTAGAGCGACCGCTCGCTTACTTTGCTGCATTTCATAGGGTCTATGGTTAGTCAACCTAACTTTATCGCTCAGGTTGCTGGTTCAGGCTTCTGTCCATGATGCTTCCAGTTACCTTTGTCTGCAAGCAAGCATTCTGTTCCATGATGTGAATTTGGCGCAGGTTATTGTGACTGTATATTTAGATTATAACTGAAGCACTATAATGGAGCATTAAGGCCAAGGAAAAAGACCTGTTGAGTACCGCGTTGGAAGCAGTTTTAATCTCGTGTTATATTTCAGAAGCTAACACCCATATTGACAGAGGGCTCAGAATGGAAAGGACGACGTTCCGCTTTCGCCTCAACGAATCCATCCCAGCAGAGCGCCAAACTGCCCGCAGATTTCAGAAGCAGGTCTTCCGGCACTAAATCGATCAGATTTCCTGATGGCACGGGCTCATGGCAGCTGTCATGCAACGCTCATATTGCAATATGCGGCTTGCTTGTCACAATTTTCTCGTTCCTGGTTCAGTGAGCCGGAAAAGCTGCACGCTTGCACATTTGCCAAAAGGTTACTATACAGCCGCGAACCATCTTATCAGCAAATCACTATGGCGAGCAGTAATCCTCCATGACTCGCTAGTTTCGCAAAAAGAATTTTAGGATTTTGCGATCATATATTCGTATTTAAGCGAAGCGTAATCGACCTCTGTCGCCTCCTTGTTAAAAAGTTAAGTCTGAAGTTTTTGCGGACATCATCGCCTCATCAATGTCACCCGCCAAGTGGAAGCCAATACAACGCGTCAATTAGTTTATCGCGCACATGTCATAGCGGACACTACACGAAAAACTCCGTTAGATCTCGACGTGAGTATTCAACGCAGGAATAACGTGAAATCTCGTGAATAGACTCGTATCTGATGTATCGTGCACGGTTTGCTAGCACTATTCTCTGTTTACATTCAAGCTATTCGATTATAGTAAGCGATGACGGCGGCAGCATAGAGTAAAATGGGCCAGATGACACTAAGAAATCTCAGGGACAGCAGCAGTCGTGCCTTATCGTCTTCGCATTCCTTGCTATGCGCTGCCTAATGAGCTAGCAAATGATGTATTGTGCTAAGCCTGAAAATATGTTCATTGTTTGAAATCACGTTCTTTGCTTGCTCGTCTAGCGCTTGCAGAAGCTGGCTAGTGTCATTAAGAAAAGTGAGTGATTTGTTTTTTTCTCTAGAAGTAAGGGCTACCGAAGCTGCTTTTGGAGTTGTGCATAGCGCTTTTCAGGAGATGCCGAAATGAGTACGCGTTTACTGTTACTCTGTTTTTTGTTTTTTTTTCCTCTATTAAGCTCCACTTCCTCATCCGCATTTTATTCTATCCCATTACACAATTTTCCTTCTGGTATTATATCAGGAATCGGGGATCCGGGGCCTCGTGGTGCATAAACACGAAAATTCTCTTTAGCTCTTTAGTACTTGCTCTCTGCCATTGTGTAGTTGTTGCAGGTTGAAGTATTTACTTCTTCGGTCGGTGTCGTGAGGATTTAAAAGACCAGATTTCCCCATCCAGCCATTATAGACGTCTCACGGTGAGTCATGTTTATTAAGAGGGAGCAGCGAGGCTTAAAACCAGCAGCCACGTGTATTGGCGCTGTACGTGCGGGAGCGCCCACTCGATCCCAAAGCAATGCCGCGCGTATTTCGCGCTTCCGTGCGAAGAGAAAAGGAAGCGAGCCCCGGGCGCACACGTGTACACGCAGCGAGCGAGAGTCCACCGCCTGGCTGGAGAGGTGGCCCCGAAAAATGAGCCAGGAACAAACCGCGCCTCGACAAGAAGGACGGAGGCAGCGCAAAGTGGATCGAAACTTCTGGCCAGAAACGATAATCCAGTCCATTTAGCTGGCAGCGGGAGTGGGTGTGTTCGCGAGCAAATGCGCCTGGGCGTCGCACCCATCACCCGGCCCATCCAGCAAACGACTGGCGGTCGCCACCGCTGCCTTCTTTTTCCTCCCCCCATTTACTGCTGCGTGCGTGCGGCACAAGCGGCTCTCACCGGTGTGCCGATCCGCGGCGGCATGCCAGGCGTGCCACTCCGGGAGGAGAGCGGCTCTCTTGTTCCTTCGCGCCCGCGCGCTTTCGGCGCCGGGGCTGCTTTTGGGACGTGTTGGCTCAGGGGTGTTTGCATACGGCGCGCAGGGAAAATTGTCAGCAGCCTTGCTGCTCAATGGCACGCGGGCGGCGCGCAGCAGCACGCGTATACGCGTGCGTATATACAAGGCGCGAGCTCGCGTGCGCCTCGCTGGCTCCGTGCGTGTGGGAAAGGCGCCCTTCAGCCGCTGAAGCGAGTTGCCTGCAGCCTCCCAAAGTCTGACTCCATTTCCCTTCCAATGTTTCTTTCTCTCACAGCCTCACCCGCGGTAGCGTTTCGCCTAGATGTGCTCACTTTCGCGGGCTCACTGTTATGCCGGCCCGATGAAAAGGCTCAGAGTTTCGAAACGAGCGTTTAACGGCGCCCACGCGCTCGCTCCTGTCGCTGCTGGGCTCGCTGAAAGCTCCAGGCATTCTTGGTCGTCCGTACGCGGCGAAAAAAATTTTAAAACCTAGGCCTTTATAGCCCATCGGTGCGGCGATGTATCTCGGCGCTCCCCCCCTTCTTCCTTCCCGCGAGCTGGCGACGCGCCTCTAGCTGTCCTCGAGCCATTCGCACTTTGTTCCGCGATGCCGCTCTTGTGGACAACACGGCGGAGATATTTGAAAGACCACAGAAAGAAAGGCGCTCAATGCGCGTTGTGTTTCCTCACGTTTTCTCCCGATGCTTGGAATGCCCTTTTTGCTTTGCCGAAATACCGGGCCCCAGCCTTGATGGCATCAGGTCACGCTATACTTGATGGGCCGCTGCAAGAAGGAAAAAGAAGGTATAGAAACACGAGTGTCTGTTTAACGCAGTACGATTAATGATGTGTGCCATCAAAGGCAAGAAAATTACCGGAGGCGCGGCAAATCAATCTTCTCAAAGCGAATTGCGTTTAGATTTAATGTAAAAGAAAGCGTTACAAAGTAATACATTCTGGAGGTGTCGTTCCGTTTCCTTCTGCAAGCGGAGGGTGGCCTATATTTTACTTAAGTGAAAATAAGGGACAAAAACTATTGTGCAACTGTGAAGAGATCTGCTATTCTTTTGTTCTCCGTATTCACTCTGTAAAAGAGACGGAGTATTTGTTTCACACTGTCTCAGACAGTGATAAATGAAAGGCTGAACGGAAGCCATGACAACCTTCCGATTAGAGCACATCTCAAGATACGTTTGAAGATTACACATTTAAACTACGTGCAAGACGATGCTTTCATTAATGTGGGGAGTCGTATATGAATGATTAGATCATCGAAGGACCCCCCCCCCCCTTTTTTTTTTTTTTTTTTTTACGAGAGTATGACGAGATTCTAGGATCTGCAATGCATGAAGCTGTCGGTAAAACATGGCCAGTCCTCCCATGCTTGCATTTAAGATAGGGACGCAATCGCCGACTCAAGTCGCGACGATCTTGAGGCTTCCTCTCATTTCATCAAAGATGCGCAGAGATCTCAGGTGATGACATCACATGCTGTGAAATTTTAGATTTCTGCTGCCTTTGCCTACGTGTTGCCGTGCGTCTTTGGATACTGGCAAAGAACGCTTCGTGCCATTTACCTTCAGTTGCGTTGGCTTTCTTTTTCTGAGCAAATGTTTCTGTGTTTGAAATATACCGTCTCTATATATAGATAACATCTATATCGTGCCCTTTACTTACCGCTGTAGGCTACGGAGAAGCCTGAACGTCACATGGAGCTGTCCTAGCCGGTTACGTCATCATTTCAGTGCGAGCGCAGATGATTCAAGCAGGCTACCTCCAGGCAGCTAGAACCTTGCTATATCAGCCATCCATATCAATATTCACTTATATATTCTTACTTTTTTTTTTGCACAAATGCAAAAGTTTCAATGCACCAAAAGAAAGATGATGCACACATACCGATAACTGACTTGGGTTAAAGCCTAGGGCGATACTCCAACTAAACAACACTTTGAGCTGCGGTGCCAAGCTCGGACCTCGAACGCAGTACAACTGCAGACCGTTGTCTGAGCTTTGAAGATCGCCGAGAGTTAATAAACCTTGCCGTCCTCACTCGGGCCGAGAAGGGCAAACCGATTTCAATATTTATTTAACTAGTGCAAATAAAGTTTTTCTCTCTCTGCCGCATGCTTCACCTGCAAGTTTCACATAATTGATCTCTTTGCGGTGATCGAATCCTAAAACCTATTTAGTTGCATTCAAGGCAAGGCTCCCCGTTTAAACGTAGTTGTAACAATCGTGACCATTGAGAGAAATCCGCGCAATTATAGCCTGCGCCTCGCTTTATAGTCATCGACGTCTTGTGGGGCGCAATACAGGATTCTGCGGCCGCTTTGCAATTAATGTGAAATGATCGGCGGGTTCTAGGACATGAATAGCAACACGATAGATTCTTTCCATCTCTCACAATCATCCTGCCCGCAACCCCCCCCCCCCCCCCCCCCCCTTCTTCTGACAAATGAAGTCTCTGTGCGCTATGCTTCGCCTACATTGAAAATTGGGGCTACAGCGAAAATCCCGCTGTCTCACGCCGGCGTCCTTCGTGATCAAAATTATCAGAACCAATGGCAGGCTTTCATGAGGCTGAGGGGACGGGACAAACGAGGGGGCTTCAGCTGCGTACCAAGATTTAAGACCCCTGATTGAGGGCAGCTCTCAAGCAACGAAAAGAAACGCCGGGAAAGAAAGAACCGGTGGACGCTTCAAGAAGCATCAAAAGAAATCGATGGCTGATTGCAGTGCGGGGAGAACAAAGGGCATTGCGACAGGCGGGGCTCTTTCTGCGCGAAAGCATCGCGACCAGTACGCACATACGTATATAATCTGCGGAAAGGCTGTGGCACAGTCGCGACTTTCGCAATTTTTCACTCAAGCTCCACTGTAACTAATCGCTATAGGGAGGAATTTCAGAGCGTCGACCCTTAAAAAAAAAAAAAAAAAAAAAAAAAAAAGCAAAATTAGAAAATAATGCTCGCTTGGCAAGATTGGTTTTACATGAAAGTGGCACTGAATACGTAGGTCGCAACAATACCCTTCGAGTCGTAGACAGCCCGAGGCAAGCACTCGTGTAGACAAAGAGTAGCTTATCTACGTTTCAGCCGCATTTAGGAGCCATCCAAACCGAGCTATCAAGACAGTATACGCCATTAGGCCCAGATGTGCGGTGCTGCCTTAGAATCGAAAGCTTGTACAGGCGTCCGAGCTTACAGTGCGCACACGAGGCCAGCTTCCAGCAGCGCCTCCTTCACGACAATGGGTGTCCTAGCTTTTAAAGCTCGGATATCATTAGGGAAAATAGTTGAACGCCGCCCAATGCTTGTTCGATGCGACTGCCCACATCTTGGAAACAGCGATCGAAATGCTGAAAGCAATATCTAGCGCTTTCGGAATTACCAGCTCCGCCACCCCTAGCAGCCTAATCGTGCCATCTTCTACGCCACTGCCCCAATCATTTCTATGCAGTGGCTTCGATCAAATTCTCCCAATGTCGCACTGCCCAGGTCCAGAAGTGACGCGGCGCGCAGCGGCCTCACTTGGCCGGGTGATGGCGGCTTTCTTCCACGGCTGCCTCGCTCTGTGCAGCGAGTCCAACGACCAAAGTGCACCTCCTACCCAGGGCAGTGATGGGAAGTTTTAAGAAGTAGACGAGGCGAAATGGTCATCCTGCATACCCACCGGTATCCGAAATTGCGAGTTTCAAGTTTGAGCAGGCGGTTCCAGCTCATCTGCTGTGAACACCGCTTAGAGGTGACGTACAGAGATGAAACAAGCGTAGGACGCAGATATGGACGTAAAGTGGATTGCTGCAAACAAGGGCAGCGGGCCAGAATAAACGAAAACAACAGTAAGAAGAATCCAAGAAAAATAAAGCAGTTAATGGTGAGAGCGACCTCAATTTACTCTTGCTGTAAATCTCTTGCATCGTCATATTCGAGACAGAAAAAAACCGAGAGAAAGAAAATGACTCTTGTGAGAAGATAAACTTTAATAAAGCGAAAATAAGTGGCGATTAAGTGTCTTTTTTTTTTTTTTAACCGACGAGATGCTGACGTAACGAGGGAATTATTTGTGGTGACGCGAAAATGAACGTCTCTGCTCGATTTTGCTTGCAGGCACCGCAGCATTCTTTTGGCTTCAGTTTCATAATTCTGAAAACTTTATATCCAGAATTATTCAGGGCTTCAAAGACGCTTTTGCAATTTTATCAAATGTTATCGCTCTCAAAAATTACCGCCGGAACACTTTCCGACGTACAGCCTGGAAATGGGCACTAGCAATATCACGGAGGAGGCCTCTCACCGTTGCACGGGTAATAATAGCAATAAGGGAATACTGGACCGGTGGGTTACATGCCAATCGAAGCATCGATGTTTTCTTCTTAGACCGGTGCTGTAAAGATTGAATAATGAGCCTACTATTTACCGTTAAATACACTGCACGGAAAGGTTAGGATAACAAGAACAATGACCTTTAGGGAGAAAACTGCGTTATGTATAAATCACCTCAATTTATGGGCGCAAAGATTCGGTGAAAGAGAAAAAATTTTTGGTGAGCTCAGGTGGATATTTTAAATTAGCTGAAATGCACTTGACGGGAAGAGCCAGTCCCTTCTGATTTTCCACGGCCGGCGAGATTAACTGCCAGGAATGAGTGACCACTCTTTACTTTTTTTTCAATTACATTTCGCACAACCCAAACATGTCAAAAGAACAGTAAGTATCCGTAATTACAAAAACGCAGACTTTGACACGATTAATAGCGAGTTATGTTCATTTCTTGATATCTTTCTCAAGGGTTTTGACCTACGTACCGTGGAAGCTAACTGGATGATGTTCGTTCAAAAGGTTGCTTACCTAACCGACAAGTACATTCCCATTCGCACTTTAACCCAAAAACCGGATGCACCTTGGTACAATAATCACATAAGACGACTATCAAATAAAAAGAAGCGATTGTACAGGTCAGCCAAGCTTTCATCGAGTGAAGCTCGTTGGAATGCCTATAAATTAGCCTCCAGCGAATACGTGTTGGCGCTAAAGAACGCCAGGAATAAATATCTATGCCGCACGCTGCCTTCCATGTTAATTAATAATACTAAGAAATTGTGGCTCGTCATTAACCAAAAAGATAACGACACTATAACCCTCGTTGACAGCTTTGGAAGTGTTATACCCTGTAATCAAACCGCGTCCATTCTTAATGAAACATTCACCCGAAACTTTTCTGCAACCCGTAATGTCTCGTTACCCGCTGTACCTTGTTACGACTACCACGATATGTTTCCAATCACAATAGACCCATGTGGCGTTGAAGCTGTGATTAATTCATTGCATCTTTCCTCTGCTCCTGGTTGTGACCTGATTACTGTGAAATTTTTGCACAGCACTGTTGTTTATTCATCCATTGTACTAGCAAAAATTTTTCAACAATCACTTGATACAGGACGCCTGCCCCTTGACTGGAAAGTCGGTAAGGTGATTCCACTCTACAAATCGGGAAACAAGCAGTCTCCTCTCAATTACCGACCTATCTCACTCACCAGTATCCCGTGCAAAATATTAGAACACATCCTACATTCATGTCTTGCAAATTTTCTCGAATCTAACTCATTCTTCTCCAGCTCGCAGCATGGCTTTCGAAAATCTTACTCCTGCGAAACTCAGCTCGCTTCCTTCACACATAAACTAAATCTTATTCTTGATAATCGTTTAATGGCAGACTGTATTTTTCTCGACTTTTCCAAGGCTTTCGACAAAGTGTGTCACAAACTGTTACTTTACAAACTACAACTAATGAACATGGATCGGAAGCTTCATACTTGGATTGAATATTTTCTTACTAACCGTTCACAGTACGTGTCAGCCAATAATCATAACTCTCACTTCAACCCTGTTAATTCCGGCGTTCCACAAGGCTCCGTACTTGGCCCTCTTCTTTTTCTAATTTACATTAACGACTTGCCTTCTTCCGTTTCCTCACATATTCACTTATTTGCTGACGACTGTGTCATTTTTCGAGCAATAACATGCAGTGACGATGTAACCACCCTTCAATCAGACCTGAACGCTATAACTTCTTGGTGCAAAACATGGCTAATGGAACTCAACATCAATAAATGTAAATCCCTTCGCGTATCCAGAACTTGCGACAGTACTCCCACTTATTTTATAAACCATCTTCCGTTAGAATCGGTACACTCATATAAGTACCTTGGTGTACACATCACTTCCACTCTTACTTGGTCTTTACATATCACACACATAATTAACAACGCTAATCGCATGCTGGGTTACATCCACCGCAATTTCGCTAGAGCGCCTTCCTCGCTCAAACTTTTGTTGTACAAAATGTTAGTACGTCCAAGGATAGAATACGCCGCACCTATCTGGGACCCTCATCACGAGAATCTAATTCATTCGCTAGAAATGGTCCAACATAATGCTGCCCGTTTCATTCTTTCAAACTATAACAGGAGCGCCAGCATATCTTCAATGAAATCAAGCCTTAATCTGCCACCCTTAGCTACACGTCGTAAAATGTTTCGTATCTGTCTGTTCCATAAAATGTTTCATCATCCGCACTTACGTACTGAACTTATCCCTCCCCCGCATCACGTATCATCAAGATTAGATCACGCCTACAAAGTCGGTGTACCATTTTGCAGAACTAACGCTTTCTTTCAGTCCTTTTTACCTCGCACTGCAGCAGAGTGGAATCACCTTCCGGCACCAACAGCAACCATCAAAGATCATCAGCTTTTCAAGGACGCCTTAGCTAACATTGTATGATTAACCACATCTGTAAACTTTCGACAATTGGTCCATTTTGTTTATCTAATTTCTATTTATGCCTGTAACCACTCCCCTCTCTAATGCCAACGGCCCTGAGGGTACTTGAAATAAATAAATAAAAAAAAAATAAACTGTGCCTTCCAATAGCTAGGATAATGGTAGGGCCAGTAATGCGATGTGCTGGCCTCTGCCGTACAGGAGCCTTCAGTGTGCTTAGACGTTTGTAGCTCGAGGGATCGACCGCGCTGGATGGAGTCTTCCCCGCTGCTTATCAATGTCCGATGGAATTGGAATCAAAAGAGGGTAAGTGTGTCCACAGCGCGTCGCATACGCTCTATAGAGACGCGTAATTTTCAACAACAACAATAAAACGGATGAGGATGTCGAGGTTCTAGTATTAGTCTCTCACGCTTTTTCTCCGGAGTCTATGCCAAAACGCAGTTATGAGCAACATGTGCTCATGTTGCTTAAAGTGATATGCTCTCCAGTGCCAATATCAGACCGAAAAGGAACGGCATTTGTATACTGTACAATTACAGTTCCTCTTCACTTTTTCAAGCATACTCACTTATTTCTAGTTTCACCCATTCCCAATATAAATTATGAATTATTAAAAATATTTCACCCTGTACTTCTTACATTCCGCCTTTAATAATTTTCGGCAAACAAGAAAAAAAAACATCAAGAAAGGCTCAATCTATCTTTTGCTGCCTGTTTAGCCTTGCCGCATTTTTCTTTCACCCTTACCGGCCACAGTGGCTCAGTTATTAGGACTTCAGCTACTGGGCCGGAATACCGGCTGATTCGATACCACCGACGGCGGCCGCGCTTAAATGGAGGCGAAACGCAAAAGGCACCAGCTTGCTGTGCCATGTCAGTGCACGGTAAATAGCCAAATGTGGTCTAAATTAATCCTATCCACTCCACTACGACCTCTCTCACATAGTTTGAGCCCCTTCCGAACGTTGAAACCCGCGTACCATACCATACCATACCATACCATACCATACCATACCATACCATACCATACCATACCATACCATACCATACCATACCATACCATACCATACCATACCATACCATACCATACCATACCATACCATACCATACCATACCATCAGCTTTCTTCAGTAAGATCAGTGAGATGCCAATTTGCAGACCGTTGTCAGGACATGCTCGTATGCAAGAAAAGCTCTCTTGTAAACTGTTTTATTTGACATTAACTGTATGGAATATTAATTATTAGCATTTACGTTTAGAAATTCGAGCAGAAAATGGCGAAATCTTCCCCAACTTTCCTGTACTTCAGTGTTCCCTCTGGAGATCTGAAACGATAGCACCATCTCTTTTCCCAATAACTTTATGAGGATATTTTAAGCTCTTAATTTTAGGAGAACTTGAAGTGTACAGAGAGATTCTGTGCCAAAGTTGTTATATCAAAGGATGACATAAGAATTGTTTCTGCGCTTCCATAAACTGTTTTGATGGAATTCTAAGATCAGTGGGATGTACCGTTAATTCGAATTTCCCCACGGTGATTTTGAGCGTCCAAAATCATTGGGCACGCGGTGTCAGCCTTATAAACTGGAAATACTTGTCCGGAATTTCTGGAATTATCGGCGCAAAGTGGGCAAGAATTGGACCAGCTTTGTACTCACATAAGATCAGAGCAGCCGCGTCACGTGTTCTTTTCTTTTTTGTCAGTCACAGAAAAAAAAAAAAAAAAAAAAAAACATTATTTGGCCACAGACTCCCTCTATAGCATATGACGTAATTTATAGTGACATAAAAGAAATTATGGCGCGATTTGCGCAACGGGTTAAACGGAAGTGTTGGTTTTGTTTAGTTGGATGGCCGAACTTTCATAACGCTCCTCCGAACAGACCCCCAATTCAGGAGCATCGGTCGGAGATGGTTTATACAAGTCATTTTTCACACACGCCGTAGTTAGTTTTTGGGCCCGTCTGTGACGTAACAACTTGAGTTCACAAAGAGGGGTTATTTATGGTGTTCGGCGCAGTCTTTCCCTTTAACGAGGCGCGTGACGTACCAGCGGACTGGCATCAAGGTTTCGGAAGAGCCATCCATCTACGCCGTTTGCACGCCCACGGGTTCTGCCTTAAGAAACCAGTTAAGACCGGTGAGAATCGGTTTGCGACATATATCAAAGCAATTGTTTCCTTCCTGCGTAGCTGATCAGAAATGTTTCCTCCAAATTTTTTTTTTGTGTTCTGCGTTCTCGTGAAGTATTGCGGGATCAGTTTTGAGTGTCGAGTAGCCGCAGCTTCGAGACGTTTTTCCAATTTAGAGGTCACTATGGTCCCCCTTCTCACAAGTCCTACGCACAAATTTCCCATTATCTGTGCTCACGTTTGCCAGCAGCTAGCTGAAGCACGTGTCGCGATTGCCCGGTTCTCACTGTATTTGCATTCTCTTATCCTTTCATTGCAAACATGAGTAATTTAAATTCAGTTTCTTTTATACACGTTTCACGTGCAGGTGTGGACGTAAGTAAATGGAGCGCACAATTTCGTTCGAATCGCAATACCCGCCTTCCCTATAGGACGTAAATGAACATTATATGTATGCATATCAAGAAGCGCACAAGCGTCCACTGTCAGCCTGCACATATACAGCACCTCCAGTTTCAACTAGGCAACGCGGGGAGAACATTAGAAGGCGATAGCATACTCCTTTTACTTTTGTCGGCATCTATACATTAGAAATTAATCGGATTTGTTGGTGTATAAACCAAATTTTCGCCTCTATCTATCTGTCTGTCTCTTTCTCTCTCTCTTTATGTTCGTTTTGTTTTCTTCTTGCTCTTCGTGCTCGAGAAGTTGCGCAAGAACCGGTTTCGAGCGCTTTTCTGTGCCCTGAAAAACGGACGCATGGCTGAACGCCGAGACAGCGCAAGTCCCGTCGATGCGGAAAGTTTACGGACCACTGCGCCAACAGCCGGCAGCAGTCGTCGAACAGCTATGTGAAGCTCTTGCAGCGCTCCTTCAACTTAAGAGTCACATGTAAGGGAGTTGGGCATCACTCCTTACTGAAGAGAAAATCGGAACACAATGGGCAAAGACTGGTCGCACTGTACAGTGCGACGACTATATGGGCACTGCGCTCAAATACATAGTCATGAAGGTTGCAAGTGAATTGCGCCCGTAGATCACGGCTCGAGGTGCATATTTAACCAGAGCTCAAGCGAGATAGCGTGAGAGGGTGAACCCTGATTCTCGTTTTTTTTTTTTTCTTTCCTTCGCAGATAACAGCATTGCGCCACATACTCTCATGCACTGCACTGAAGCTGTAGGTGTAGTTGCGTGGAGCAGTAAAACGAATTTTGTGCATTTTGCTCCAGGTCCTTGCTTCTGCAAGCTCCTGAACGCAGCTCAAGAAATCATACTAAGCAGTCAATCTCATGCGGTTTAAATTATTTGCGTCCGTGAACATTGTGAATGACTGCTATTACAGAAATTTAGCGGGTTCGATAGAATGGTAGTGTCGTAGAAGTCCTACTGATAAAACTGTTGCAGTGTTTAATTAGCAGAATATAGCATTAGTAATTTATCGTTGCCATATCTAGTGGAGAACATTTTAACACAGGCCGCTTTTCGATGGAGGCGAAAAGCAAGGTGCCCATGTGCTGTGTGATATCACTGCGCGTTAAAGAACCCCACGTGGTCGAAATTTCTGGAATCCTCCACTACTGCCTCTCTCATAGCCCGAGTCGCTTTGGGACGTTAAACCCCACAAACCAAACCAAACCAAACCATTTTAGCACGGACCTAATTATGCTCTCGGCTTTATTATGAAGTTGTTCGTTTTGTTAGATACTGTTTAAAAAACACAAGGTCAGTTTTACAAACTAACTTGCCACTTGGTTAGCGGGATGCTACAATAAAAGAGAGATTTAGCTTGCGGGAGACGTATTGACGTAGACGGATACCGGTTCGCCGGCCCCTCCCATGCAGGCGCAGTGGCCGTGATTGCACTCACCCCTGTCAATGCACGTGCGCAGGAGAGGTCCGGAAAACCGGTATATGTATACGTCAGTACGTCTTCGGCATGCTAAGTCTCTCTAAAGACGGCATTGGAGGTGTTCACGTTAGCTATTGTGCGCAGGTCGAATGAGACTCCGCAAGAGCATGACTAAAACAGGGTTGGCATAGCTAAGCATTCAGGCTTAAGAGAGGCTACCAGAAGATGTGATGATTTTGAAAGTACAATGTTTTCCAAACGCAAATAGCTACACTGCTAATAAGATGATTTATGGGAACTGAAGGCATTCGCATGGTTGGAAGACAAAACGGGAGTTAGCGGCCTCATTAAGTCTCTGTCATGTCCCGTCCTGCTGTTCTCGCTGAAACCAGAGGGTGACTGCTGATCCTATTGCTTATAAAACTAAGAAGCTTACAGCAAACCCGGAACTTTATGATATTTTAAGGCGCACGACAATATTTTTATTTTATTTATTTATCAAATACTGCCGCCTACCGATTGGCGGCCAAGGGAGGAGTGGGTGCAAGCAACAAAAAAACGAACACTAGTGTCTTTCTCATAGAACTATAATATGAACAGTCCTGAAACAGAAGAAAAAACAAAAAATCAAGAGCATAGAATTAATCTAAGCAACACATTCTAGTTCTCTTCCGAGAAAAGCAGAAAAGATGATGGTTGGTTGGTTTGTGGGGTTTAACGTCCCAAAGCAACTCAGGCTATGAGAGACGCCGTAGTGGAGGACTCCGGAAATTTCGACCACCTGGGGTTCTTTAACGTGCACTGACATCGCACAGCACACGGACGCCTTGCTTTTCGCCTCCATCGAAAAGCTGCCGCCGAGGCCGGGATTCGATCCCGCGTCCTTGGGAACAGTAGTCGAGCGTCGTAACCACTGCGCCACCCCGGCGAGGTATAGCTTTTTAATTTTAAGCAGTGTTAAGTAGGAATAAGAGGAAATAAAAGTACACGTGTGGAAATAATCACCGGTTCAAAGAACACGGAGAAAATACAACTTTAGTGTCACATGCCGCAATGTACAGCATTCAGATATCAGCAGTGTTATGATTAGGGGTTCCAGCCGAGGCCCCAGCGGCCGACGACAGGAACTGAGCCAGTTCGGCGAGCAGCAGCCACCACGTGCTGCGACAGCATCGCTTGGCTACATCGTCGCCACGTGCTGCGGCGGTCATTCACCTCGCCGGGTCTGAAGGCCCGGGCAACGACCCATTCGAGGATAATTACCTGTCTGACGCTCGCAGGGGTGATCACGAGAAAGCTTTCCCTATTGTTGGCGAGAGCTAAAGCACGCATCTTTTCGCCGGACTTGAGTGCCCGCGACATTCCGAGAATTAGGGCTGTGGAAGAGTAACCCTTATCAGGGGCGGACTTCTCCGAATCCTGGGCTGCCTCAACTTGGTGCTGCAATTCCACCGTCTGCTCAAGATCGCCACCAAGGAAATTTTACCCTCGCCGCAAGAAGATGTGCGAGGAGGCTAAGTACCAGCGTCGATAGTGGGCGGCAACTCGAATATCCACAAGTGTCTTCGGGATTGCACATTGCGATATGAACTCTATTTCCCCAGCTCCCTAGCTGGGGACAACAAACCGTACTTAAGAAGTGGAATTGTATCCATCAGGTCTCTCACCTCATAGGGCTCTCACCTGAGCTCACTGAGTTCAGCTCATCTCTGTACCCGTCTCTCTGCTCTGTACGCACTTCACCATGTAAACAGGTGTACATAAACCTCTTTTCTTTGCTCTCCTCCCTGGCGGCTTCTGCCTCGATGTCTCGTTTACTCTTACTCCTGATCAGTCTTCGGTGAAGCCTAGGCCCTCGAACCCCGATCACGACAGCAGTTAGGGTGCGGCTTCAGTACGGGAAATGAGGAGGAAGGGAAACAATTGTTATGCCACACGGTCTTTAACAGCCGTCAAGAATGAACCGATCGATGGCAAGTTCGCGATCTCTGTCGACAGTGCCTTCCATTCTGCTGTGGTTCGGGGAAAGAAGGAAAAGCGATGTGCATTAGCACTGGTCTAAGGCATCAAAATGGTTTTAACGTGTTTCCACCTAGTCTATCTTCTTCTGCTAAACTGCATGTAAGCGTTAAAATCCACTTTTGTTCTGTTGATGATTATATTGAACACCATTTGCAGTCGATAAATCTTTCGCCGCGTTGGAATGAATGCCGTTTCTTTCCCTGAGATTACTAATCGATATGTGCCTGCCATACGCGTTGTAAATACTCTGAACACTTTCGAGCGCATTAATCTTTGATTTCGCGTGCGGGTCTCAAACGACATCGACATATCCCAGCAAAGGTCTTATAATATAGTGATGTGTACACCGCAATCTGGCCTCTGATTGAGGCGCAGTGTGCTGTGACCACCATATAGCTCTGATAGCTTGATGGACATGCATAAGCTAACACGTGAATAAGCCACAAGCGGCGCGTATTTTACACAGCGTGAACACACAACCCATACAGTCGCTACTGGTGTTCTCCATACTGAATAATACCCAAATGCACCTTTACTGCCCCTACAATCATTATTGGTAGTGATTGCTTGCCACGTGTTTGTGTGTGTGGAACACAAGTACTGGTAAAATGTCCCTGTAATGGTGTATCACACTTTGAGAGTGAACATTACTCTATTATAATGAATCCGACGGGGAGACTTCATAGCATCTCAGACACATTTTCAGGGATGCTGTTGGAAGGAGAAAGCTCTTTAGACTTGCTTAATGGGGCCCAAAGGCGACCGCTACTTCACACTCTGGCATTTTACCGCCTCAAAGCGGCCAACACTTTGGCTTCCTGACTTTCCACAACGCTTGCGCCGCAAAAGGGGCAGGGCAGCGGAGATAGAAGAGATCAATAAAAGCGGTTCGGAGAAAGAAGCTAGAAAACTGCCGTGGGCTAATGGCGTCAAGCACTAAAGCGATAGGCCTGAAGATGAGAAAGCTTTAAACTGTTCCACTGAATGGGGTTCGTAGGCAGGAGCCTCGAGCCAATTGCAAGAGCCCATAAAAATGAATCACCGCATTTCTGTCAAGGCGGTCCGGAAGTAAATACTTTCGCGCGCCCATAATATGCACGGGAGCTCGAGGGGGAGTGTTGTCCGGGCACCTCGCAAAATACAGCATTCGAATGGAAGCACTGCACAAACAGCGCTTTGGACGAGAAAGCGAAGTGCGAATAGAGGGAGAAAAAAGTACTCCCGGCGAAAAGTTGAGCGTCGTTTCCGTTCGAACAAAGTCTTTCTCCTTGGACGGCGTTGGATGGAATGCAGGCCGCGAGTAGCTCAGTTTCGCGCGGCCATCCGAAAGTGCTGACAGTGAGGAGCAGCGGGAGCGGCGTGGTCACCGCAGCGGAACGCGCAGTCCACGGCATGGCAGCCGCTGCTCTACGACGCGTGATATTAGCGCGCGGAGAGTTGTCACAAATTCGCCGCGCGTGCCGCGTTTTCTTTCGAACGCGTGCGAAAGTCTGTTAAATGTAAGCGGCTCAATTTTGCTCGAGGCGCGGCCACCAGAACTACCCGGGTCAGGAGAAAGATTCCGAAAAAGGAGGAAAGAAAACAAAAAGCGCAAAACATCAAGGAACGATGATAAGGAGGGCCGTAGAATTTCGCGAGCAAGCTCAGCATCTGCGAAATAGAGTTGCGAATTGATAGCTTCCACGCTATACGCAATGCGCAGTGGGAAGACACCACTCAGCGCAAAGAAATTGAGTGAAAAAACTTTCTTTATTTTCTTCCACAGTGAATGCGAAGGGCCCGAATAGCCTGAACATTATAAGTCATCGCCCCCCCCCCCCCCCACCCCGCCTCCTTCTCCTTTTTTGATAAAAAAATAATATTAATAATAAAACTACTATGTTTTCTAATCTTGCTTTGCCGAAACCCCCTCGCGTAACTACACGGCGCAAGAAGCATGTATGCAAAAATGTCGAATTTAGGTCATGTTGTACATCAGGGCTGCGCATCATATACTTCAGTGGCAGCAGGCAGCATGCACAGATGCCACCATTGATTTCACCCACTGATACCCACTCTCTGGTCGTATACTGAAAGGTTATGTTATGCTTCTGTCAGGCTTAACACGCTTGATGCAGCCAACGTGACCCACAATATTGTTACATATGGAGAAGGGTGGTAAGTAAAAAATCGATCGTGCTTTAATGAAAATTATAAAGCGGGCATAAAAAATCAAAGGTCTCAGCGGCACCATGCCCTTACGTGCCAAGGCTTGGCTGTCCTGTTTCCTCCCATGTACTCCATGGCTATGAGCGAAGCCGTTGCGTGGCTTCCAAGCCCTGATACTTGATTGGATACTTTTCAAGCGCATCGTTTCTTTCTGCGCGCATGCTTCTCTCGTGCATTGGGGTTGCCAAACGCCTGTTAGCCTCTTTGTCTTCCAGATATGTCGCGCCTACTATAATTTTTTGAAGTCACCGAAAACCTGTCGCATTCACGTAAGCTTTATTTCAGTAAAAAATACTTATTGAAACAGCTAGCTTGTTAGCGCGTCATTCGACATGCTCATGTAAGGAGACTTTGTGACCCGTAGTAGTATATATATATTTTATTTTTTCTGTTTCTAGCTCAGTTGAGTTCAGTTCAGTCGTTCAGTCGTGTCCGACTCTTCGTGACCCTATGGGCCATGTCACGCCACGTTTCCGGTCTCTCACTATCTTTCTAACATTCCATAACTTCATCTGCAGCGCCTCAAGGATGCCATCTAACCATCGCGTTCGCTGCCTACCCCTTCTCCGGTGACCCGCAACCTTTCCCGACATCAAATCTTTCTCCAGCGACTCCTCTCTTCTCATCAGATGACCAAAGTAGCTGAGCTTTAACTTTAGAATTTGACCCTCCAATGAGCAGTCAGGGTTTATGGTCGACAATATCGACTGATTTGATCTAGCTCAGTGTGCGTCTATAAGACAAAAATATTGAGGACTAACAGGAGGAATTGCGATGCTTCGAAGATGTAATATCCAACCGTTGCAATACCTTGTAACGAATTTAGTGCATGTCTGGGAAAAATTACAAGTTAGCATTCCACACTGCAAGCCTGGTTAATTTCTTAAGGCCTGCACCGACTCTTAACGAGAAAAAAGGCAAAGAAATTTATTGTACCTGGGGGATTTCGCTCGGGCTTCGAAGCAGACTGCAAATGGGTTTCGAGTGGCCGACGGCAGGGAAGTTGTGGTTTCGCCAGCAGCGGTAAATCGCCAGCCAAGTAGAAAATACCGGAAAGGGGCCGCCGCTCCCGACGGTGTTTCACGGTGTTTCTTGCGGGTGAAAGAGTGAATGGTTATGTTCAGACTGTCTTAAAATTTCCTAGTATTTCAGTTACATGGCCAATGCAGTTAACATGACATCGCGAACGCTACGGTTCACTTACAACTTTCAATCTCTAGCAGGAGCGCTTCAAATGGCCGCTTTACTTGTGATTAAAGAAATGGAAACGCAGAACACGCTTTGGGTGAATAAGGGAGCTCAGGGTGAACAGCAGAATAAATACCCTATTCCTTCTCAAACTTTTATTCGTAAGTAAAAAAACTTATGTGATTAAGCTGAGCCCCTTGGCGCATTAATCAATAAAGATTAATGTTTGCTTCCTAATCTCGCGACTCATTCTTAGTCCTCTTTAATTTCGCGCAGTCATAATTTACGTTTTATTTTGCCAGGTCATTCTTAGTCACTTAATATCGCTGAGTCATGGTTGGTCTCGAAGTTTGCTGAGTCACGCTTGGTCATCTTGATTTGTCGAATCATATGCTTAGGCGCAATGTCACAAGTTATTGTTGATTTTAGCCATCATCAGTATACTTATTTACTACAGGTCATATACGACATGTCACTCCTCTTTTCTCCTTGTATACACTCGTGTCCGCCGCGGTGGTTTAGTGGCTAGGGCGCTGGACTGCTGGTCCCGAGGACGCTGGTTTCACACGAGCTGTGACTGCCGTGTTTCGATGGAGTGGACACGCAAGGCGCCCATGTCTTATGCGGTGCCAGTGCATTAAAAGGAATCCCTGGTTCAGAGCCCTATGTGCTTTCGAACGTTAGAATTTATGAGAAACAAAAATTTACACACATATATGTATACACGCTATTACCAACTGAGGCTTCAGACAGGCACCTACAAACAGTTGCCCCTTTCACGGCACCCGTAGTTTATTATTTTTTATTTCATTAGAAACGCACCAATAAGGTAGAGAGTTTTGTTGCTGCGCTGACCTCTCCTGGAGATATCCCGGTCCTGGAAGGGGAACTGGTTTCTGATTAAAAATAATTAATGTTTGATGGATTGAGAAATAAATTAAGAGACGAATACTTATCTAGGACGATGGAGGGGCTATTGGCGAGCCTCTTGCACAGTTTAGCCTAATCTAATGCTCAGTTTACTCTTAAAGTGGCAGGTGTCATAAGTTCTGTATGTTTTATGAAGCTGTCAGCATAGATAACAATGTAATAAATAAGAGGTTTACTTATTGCGGCAGCAGCAGTATAAATAAAGCCTAAAATAAAGCTTGAAAAAAAAAAGGTAATAAACTCAGATATAAAGTGTTCAACATGAAACTTTTCTTAGGCTTTAATGGCGATTGTGACGCTGTCATGCAGTGATCCCACTCTTAAACACGTTTATTTTTCCTTTAGAACTACAAAGTGTTAACTTCAGTATGATAGTGTTTGTAATGTTCGTGTATATTAAACACCTATGGTTGGGTGAGAGCCTTAAATGTGAATTCGTTTCTTGGAGCAAGCAGGGTTAACAATTATGCGCCCACGATAAAGCCACGAGAAATGATTTTGATTAGCTATATGCTATTTAGTTTTACAAGAACCAACATTGATTTAACGTAATCGGGTACACTCTTAGCATGTGGGTTTTTCTTCCCTAGATAACGTTACGTTGTCAATAAAGTAAGTGTTTTATCGGCAGAAGCCGTGATACCACTTCAAAAGAAATGTATATACATTTTTCTTTCATAAGAAACCCGTCAAGTTTGGTTGTACCAAAAGGTCTAAAGAATTTCGTTTCACGCTTGACTTTGCATGGAGGCGTATCGAGTTTTACAGTTACCAGGATAGGAAACTAGCCTCTGAGGGTACCTTTTTGTGAGCAGTGCACAGGATACCGAACTGGCAGAAAGTGACAAAGGAACAACTGCGAAATATGGGGGCCTGCCACGCCGACTCGTTCAAACCATTTAGTTTTTTTTTTTTGGCAGCTTTTATTTCCTTCCTGTTCTCCATCTCGACTTGGATTCCGACGCGACACACACGAACTGGAATTTACGAGTCCACTGCTTCACAGGCAGCCGATCAGAGGGCTCCTTTCCCTGCTTTCAGTGAAAGATTTTTCATCGAGGCTTCGCCGTGATACAAGGTGAAACACAGGAGTAGCCTACTGCACTCGCAGCGATATATATTTTCGTGGCGTCCGGAGAAAACAAAGGGAAGACGAAAGAAGGGGCAGGCTGTTTCGGACTTAAATCCCCGTCGAACAAGAAGAAGACAATGGACAAGTATTCCGAAAAATAGTCGCGCTCGCGCGTCCTAGAGAGAGAGAGAGAGAGAAGAAACGTCCCGGCTGTTATCGCCCCTTTTCTGTTCTGTTTGAGTTATGGAAAGAAAGGGAGGCACAGGAGGCCGAGACGAAACGAGAAGAAAGCCGCGGAGCTGTTTCTCATCCTCGTGCTCTCGGGAACATGTTGCTTCGTTCCATTGAAATAGATGAGCTTCACGTCCTCGATTTACGACAGAGCTCGCGAACAAACGGCTCCCGTCTCGGGCCCTTCTTTTATTTCTTCTCTCCGCTTTTGCTAGTCTTTCCTTATTTTTCCG
Organism: Amblyomma maculatum; assembly: GCF_055883805.1. NCBI lineage: Eukaryota > Metazoa > Arthropoda > Arachnida > Ixodida > Ixodidae > Amblyomma > Amblyomma maculatum. The sequence continues at coordinate 232,321,575 of NC_139344.1, forward strand.
AGCGTCTTTTTATTCCATCGCAGCAGCAGACAATGAATTGGGAGTGGCCGGAAAGGAAAGTCGCCACGGGGCGCATCAATAAACGGCGCTCCGCCGCAAACGCGGCGCACTGCGGTGTGGCGCCTGACACCGCCGGGAAACGACACGCCGCAAATTGCCCCGAGCGTCGCCCGGCTCCGGAGGAAGGAGAAGGCCGGCCTAAAAGTCTCCGTTCGCCGTCGAGGCGTGAGAGTCGCCGTCGGCGCGGCTGAAGGCACATCCGAACAACGTAATAGTGCGCTTCTCATCCAGCTGAAGCCGCCGAAGCGCGCCGTCGAAGGAAGCCTCAGGCGCCGCCCGAAGAGCGTGAAGACGGGAGAGGCATATTTACTCTGGATGCGATTGACGTTGCGCATCCAGACCCCGCAGCTGAGTGCAAGAAAGAAAAAAAGAGAGTGTGAAACATTGAGTCTACTGCGGGGAGCAAACGCTCCACTGGGAACAATCAAGGATAAATGCAACACCCTCCTGCGCGGAGAAGTGATGCGCTCTGTCACGTGTATACAGCCGTGCCTCGTTAAAACGACCTCTGCTATTATGGGTGACTGGAGGCATGGACTGTTGTTTAGAGAACCGAACCTTTTTCGATGCGTTTATGCGTTGTTAATATGAGAGCTCGCTGTCCGAGTAAACAACAGCGCGAAAATCCAGATCAGGTTCATGTATTTTTGCCGCGTTAATATGGACAGCGATAGAACATTATCCCCAGTGCCTCAATCATATATTTCATTTTTAGCATTTTGCGGGAAGGACACTAGAGGAAAGTCATAGAGCAATTACTCTTTTCTTCTTTTGGTTTCACGATTTACAGCGCGAGATTATCCAGCCGATGCACCTCGGTGTTTCCTCGACTGCATGAATTGTTGTGGTGAAATTTTTTTTCGGGACTTGCGCCTCGTAGAAAGCCGCATTCGGCAGCTTTAGGCCGACTGAATATTGATATCTACGCAGAAGCGGTTCGTGACATGCAAACAGTTGTAATATATGCTTTATTTATTGCATTATTTATTTATAAAATAACAAATCCGTGAGACGCCATCAAGAGTATAGAATCGTCAAGTTGCACAACATTATTTCAAACAAAATGGGGGCCAGGATAATGTGCGCATAGCACCCAGACCTGTATTTATATTTCAATATCACTGGTCATCACGATATGCAAAAGCTGATCATATTCGCAGTTATTTTTTTCTGAATACTTTTTTTCAATGATTCATAAATACAAGTGGCTCACTCTATGAACAATATCGAGAGGGAGCCAGCGGGTGTAAAATAATGACGTACAGCCTTTATCAAAAGTTTACAGCCCAGGGGGTCTACTTCTGAGCGATACTATGTGGCTAGTAATGCATTCCCAGGTTTCCATACTTGCTGAAGGCAATAATATTATTCGTCCTACCCTCTACAATGGCTACAACGTCGACTATTATTACAGAAGTCATATTATACGGCTTGAGAGCAAACCCTCTGGGCTGGAAACTTTTGATAAAGGCTGTACATGTACGACTGTACTTTGTTTTTAGAAGTTATTTCAGCGTGATAGCTTCATACGCAGAATGCGACAGAATAACGCTTCCGCTTATCTTATCGGATCCTAATTCGTAGCTCGTATCTTTCATAAAATCGTCTATCTCTCCCAGTCGGGTACCAGTTCTGCAGCAGCAATGCCATAATATATATATATATATATATATATATATATATATATATATATATATATATATATATATATATTATACACACTCAGCTGCGGGGTCTGAATGCGCAAATTTAACAGGAAACTCAAGCTTAAGATTGCAGTAGTCATCAAGATAGCGGAGGAGTACCCGACCCATTGGCCAGGCAGAGCTGGCAGCAGTTCAGTAGCTCGCTGGACAGCACCCTCAGCACGGCCAAAACGTGGCGTATACTCAGGACCCTCCTCGACCCTACCCAAACCAGGGCCGAAAGCGGGAAAGCTGTCCGCCGACTCATCCACACCTTCGAGGGCACGGAGGAGGAACTGTTAGATAAAGTCAAAGAGAAATGCTACGGCACGACCTTGCCTGCAGCATACGCGAAACCACACCCGGGGAGACCGAACAACCACCTGGATAGGCCGATCACCAGGAAAGAAGTGTTCGCTGCCATAAAAGTATGCACGCGCAACACCGCGACGGGTGCAGACAAGATGCAGAACGCACTGATACGCAACCTCAGCGACGAGGCGGTCAACCAATTGACCACTTTCCTCAACGGGCACTGGGCCGCAGGAACGGTTCACGAAGAATGGAAGCATGCAGAGGTCGTAATGATCCCAAAACCGGGTAAGAAACTCCAGATCAAAAATCTCCGACTTATCTCACTCACCACCTACCTAGACAAGCTCTACGAGCGTGTCGTTACTCGGAGGCTCCAAATTTACATGGAGGACGAATAGCTGTACTTCCACAGCATGTTCGGCTTCCGAGCTTACCTCTCCATTGAAGACGTCCTCATACAACTCAAAAGGGAAGTCCTCACCAAAGTCCCGAGCGTAGGTGAGAACGCGGTCATGGCCCTCGACATCAAAGCAGCCTTTGACAACGTTAGCCACGCGGCTGTAATGGAAGGACTCGACAACCTCCACTGTGGCGAGAAGATTCACAGCTATGTGAAGCCCTTTCTCTCTAACCGAACTGCAACGGTTGGGCTCGGAGACCTTCGCAGCGATACATTCTCGACCCCCAACAAAGGTACACCTCAAGGGTCCGTCATCTCGCCACTACTTTTCAACGTGACTATGATCGGACTCGCGAGACAACTCGAGAAGATTGAAGGCATACAGCACGCCATGTACGCTGACGACTTCACGATCTGGGTTACCTGCTCGGCCAGAAAGAAGAACCACTGCAAGCAGCGGCTACCTGTGTGGAAGAATATGTCCGTGTACGAGGCCTCGTCTGCTCCACAGAAAAATCCGAACTCCCGCGAGTTCACAAAGGGAAACACAAGGAAGGGACCCTCAATGCCTCCCTCGAAGGACAGCTACTTCCCGAACGAGACAAGATACGAGTCTTGGGAATGTGGCTGCAGAGCAACCAGCGGTGCGGCCATACACTCAGCCTCTTCAAGCAATCGACCACTCAGGTCGCCAGGACGATCGCGTGCGTGTCGCAGAAGCGGAGTGGAAATGCGAGAGGGGGATACCCTGCGCCGATTGAGAGCCTGGTACTCAGTCGCGTGGGCTTCAAGTTCAACAAAGGAGAAGTGGAAAGTGCAGATATCATCATCCGCAAAGCTTACAAGACAGCCCTGCACCTTCCAATGAGCACCTCCAACGCAAAACTACTAGCTCTTGGAGTTCTCAACACCTTCGAAGAGATCAAAGAAGCTCAACTGGTCACGCAGATAGCCAGGCTCCAGCAGACGCCTACGGGGCGCTCGCTTCTTAGGCGACTGGGGCTAGCTAAACTGCAGAAATCGAGAATTGTTCTGCGAGCATACCGGACGCAATTCGACAGACGCTAAAGGTTAGCTCCCTTCCCCGGAACATGGACCCCAACTTGCATGTGGCCCGTAGGGCAGCCCGGGCGAAGTATGTACAACAAAATTTAGCTGCAAAATCCACAACGGTATACACGGACGCGGCTCCGTATACAGGAAGCTCACATAACAGCGCAGTGGCGGTAGCTATTGATTCCAACCTAAAGGAATCAGTTAGCGCCTCAGTCAGGGATTGCACAGTAACCGAAGGGGAGGAGTTGGCCGTTGCTCTAGCGGTGGTAGCCGGGTATCGAAGCAACACGTCCCTTACCATTCTTACAGATTCGAGAGAAGCGGACCGTAACTAATGAACGGCCGCATAGGTCGCGCCGCGCTCAGGCTCCTCCACAGCGCCACCCCATCAAAAGTCACACACTACACCTACTGGATGCCAGGACACACCGACATAGCGGGAAACGAACGCACCGACGAGGTAGCTCGAGGGTATACCAGCCGAGCTTCCTCCAAATCGGACGATCTACCCGAGCGAGTCGGCCCTACGTACTCAGACATTTTGAACTACTATAAGGGGGTACGGATCCGCTATCCGCCGCCTCATCGTGATCTTGAAGAGGCAGTGTACTGGCGAAGACTGCAGACAGGAAAATTTGCAAACCTGCATATCCTTAGCAAGATTTACCCGTCGCAATATCGAGACACCTGCCCGTGGTGAGGTAGCAAACCTTCGTTATACCACATCACGTGGGAATGAAGAAATAACGATAGCTTTCGTAAAGACCCGAGTGCGGAACAGTGGGAGAGCCGGCTCTCCAGTGGTGATCTGGGTTGCCAACTAGGTCTGATTCAGCGCGCCCAGCGAGCAGCGAAGCTCAGCGAAACCTTGGAATAGGGGCACCGACCCTGTGAGAAGAAGGAAGATGGACCTCTTCTTTCTCGTCTGCTACTAGCACAAGACCTTTCTAGAGAAATTAACGTCTTTCCTATCCTATCCTATTGGCGTTGTACCCAAGGATGCGGGATTGAATCCTGGCCTCGGAGGCCGCTTTTCGGTGGGCGCGAAAAGCAAGGCGCCCGTGTGCTGTGCGATGTCAGTGCACGTTAAGGAACCCCAGGTGGTCGAAATTTCCGGAGTCCTCCACTACGGCGTCTCTCATAGCCTGAGTCGCTTTGGGACGTTAAACCCCATAAAAAAAAAAAAAAAAAAAAAAAAAACGAAAAACAAAATGGGGATTAATGGACGAGGACGCGCTCTATGCATAAACGTCTCTGAAACCCATTCGGGTGGCAAGGGTGGCAGGCAGGTGATTATAGCGACGTACCTGTTAATCCTTTGCTTTTCGAGTCTGTTTCTCATAAATTCCTTCTGTCTACTCACGGCATATGATGCCATTTTTTTTAGGCATCATTCAATAAGACAGTTTCAAATTCGGCGGTGATTCCCGATTGGCTACTTTGGTACGTCACGTGACGTGACAACTTTAGTACCACGTGAGTGGCGACGTTCTACGCGCGAGTGAGTGACACCATGGCGCTATCCTTGGGGAGGGCACGGAAGCCTGAGAGAGCGAATCCGTCTCGTGAAATCTCGTTCGATGCCTGTATGTTCACGTTTCGGTGCCCGGGTTACATCCGGGTGAAGGAGAATCGGTGTTCGGATGAAGGAGAATCGATGACGTAATCTCAAAGTCGCTGTGAACGAGAGTGTTCTTTTCTTGCTTAGTATTCATGCTTAGTATTGTGCTATTTTTTGAAAGGGCGCCAAAAAGCGCTATACTGCGGTAGCTGTGTCAACAACGCTTACAGATCCAATAAAAAAAGAAAACGCTATTCAAATGTTTCCACAGAAGAGGAAAAGCTCGATTGTTTCGGTGGAGATGAAACGAAGTGGTGTCCGTGTGTTCTGCGATGTCAGTGCGCGTTAAAGATCCCCAGGTGGTCGAAATTACTCCGGAGCCCTCCTCTACGGCACCTCTTCATCTCCAATCTTCCCTTACGGCGTGGTTCAGGTGTCCACAGGAACCAGTGTGGCAGATACTGTGCCTTTCCTTTCCTGAGAACCAATATATTATTATTATTATTATTATTATTATTATTATTATTATTATTATTATTATTATTATTATTATTATTATTATTATTATTATTATTATTATTATTATTATTATGATTATTATTATTATTATTATTATTATTATTATTATTATTATTATTATTATTATTATTATTGCGCGAATTCGCTTGGGCTTAGCGTTGCAAAGATGATGATCTTATGAGCACAGGAAAGACGAGGTAACTGCCTGGCTTACAGCTGCGAGGAGAAGTTAAAAGGATAGTCATGCGCTCCCTCACTGCAGTGAACGGAGCTAGCGTCAAACTTGCACTTCAACAGGAATCACGTGACTCATCTTGCTGCAGAAGCGCTGAGTGCTTGATATAATTTTTGTGGCTTAAAAGACACAGGTTACGTTCCTCCGGTAATTTTTTTTTTCCGTTAGTGCGTTCTTGCGTTGCACATTGTGATCAAGTGTCATCGTGGTGATAGCGACGCGCTATTTGCACTTCTGTTACAGTCAGTTCCAGGCGCGCACGACCAAGCTTGGTGGAAAATCTGATTTCGATCTGAAAGGTGAGATGCTGGGTTATTCACCCAGAGAATTGGTAAGACAAAAATCAGTTCACACGGTCATGTGTCCTGCAAGCATTTCAGGGTGCAAGATTACACTCATGGAGTTGCCGCTAAAATAGCAAGTAGCAGGCGAAACCAATAGAATTATTGCTTAAACGCAAATCCTGAGTTTACAAGATGTCTCAGCGTGATTTAACGCCTTATATCGTCCCCACTAACTCAGCTCTTGCTGCCGAGTGTCGCGAAGGTCGGGGCACACCATTTGTTTAGCTCCTGCGTCGGCCTGAGACGCACGAACAAAATCTGCTGGTTTTAAAACCAAAAAAGAAATAATTAAAATAGTCCTAGGGTGTCCAGCCCCGCACTAGCGTAGCGTAATCTCACGCCTCATAAACAAAGTTCTATACATCGTTTTTAAGACAGAAAAAGAACTGCATGAGTCCCATTGGTCGTCTTCCACTTTCAGAGTCACTAGAAAAGGGAGGTAAGCTGATAAGTTGCAAGTGTGTGTGTGTGTGTGTATATATATATATATATATATATATATATATATATATATATATATATATATATATATGAAGGAAAGAAGCCGACAGTCGGCGAGGCCAAGGAAAGCATTGGGGATTGCACTTTGTCTTTTTTTTAAATTTTTACTTCATAATCACGTAAATTAGTAATGTAATGTGTTTAGGGGAAAGATAAACACAAAGTAGAAAGAAACACAACGTGCCTATGGTGGGAACCGAACCCACGACCTCCGAATAACGCGTCCGGTGCTCTTCCAACTGAGCTACATCGGCTGCTGTCCCCCCTGCTACTTTCAGGGACAGCGGCCGATGTAGCTCAGTTGGAAGAGCACTGGACGCGATATTCGGAGGTCGTGGGTTCGGTTCCCACTATCGGCACGTTGTTTTTTCTTCTACTTTGTGTCTAATTATCTTTCCCCTAAACTGATTACATTACTAATTTCTGTGATTATCCAAGTAAACATTAAAAAAATACATAAAGTACCATCCCCAACGCTTTCCTTGGCATCGCCGTCTGTTGGCTTCTTTCCTTCATATATATATATATATATATATATATATATATATATATATATATATATATATATATATATATATATATATATATATATATATAGATATATATATATATGAAGGAAAGAAGCCAACAGTCGTCGAGGCCAAGGAAAGCGTTGGGGATGGTATGTTTATGTCATTTTTTTTTTAATGTTTACTTCGATAACCGCAGAAATTAGTAATGTAATCTTTTTAGAGGAAAGATAATTAGACACAAAGTAGAAGAAAAAACAACGTGCCGATGGTGGGATCCGAACCCACCATATATATATATATATATATATATATATATATATATATATATATATATATATATATATATATATATATATATATATATATATATATATATATATATGCGTTTGAGTTTTTTTTTTCTTACATATGTTGAGAAAGAAACGCCCTTGTTATAGAGTGTCTACAGAGAGTAGTTCCCACTCTCCCTAACAGGTGGCGCCACTAGGATGGCCGTCATGGCTGGCCTCGGAACGCATCGGTGCGCAGTGCGGACTGCTGCTGTGTATCTTGTGTAAGAATGCCGGCTGATTTTTAAACACCGCTGCTTTATTGCAGGTATCATCTGTATTGTCGAAGTATTCTGCAAGGAAGTAGAGCTAATGACCATGTTGGTTATTGGCGGAAGAACAGAGGATGCTTTTTACATAAGGTGCACATCATGGCCTAGGCGACCGTTTTTCTCTGAGGTGTATCACGAGTTCCTGTTCCTTTCCCGGACAAGAAAGTACTTGTGAATTGTAGAGGAAGGCAGTACCTCACGTACCAGCTCATTTTAGCACCGGCAGTAGCTATGGGAATGCGAGAACGACACTGACATTTCTTGATGAGTTGTATATTGCGTCTTTGCACTGCTGCCGCGTTATTTTCGCAGGGCGTTAAGAAGTACCTTGACGTAGCTATTAATGTCTGTGTATTTAAAAGAATTGATTTTGCAGAGAATGAAAGTAAGTGTGGGCACGTCAGTGAATCTGCTTACTTTAATTATAGTACTGTTCCCAAGGATATGCGGGATCGAACCCCGGCGTCGGCGGCTGCTTTTCGCTGCAGCCGAAAACCCAGGCGCCCGTATGCTGCGCGATATCAATGCACGGTAAAGAACCCCAGAGGGTGGGAATTTCCGCACTCCTCCACTGATAGCCTGAGCCGCTTTGGTACGTTAAGCCCCACAAACCAAACCAAACTTTAATTAGACAAGCACTGCTGCAATACATGTAATGACTGATGCTTTTATGAAACTAAATGCACGGATTAATGATGAAATTTATTATGATAATATCTTTTATAACCCCGCTTGCTTGGGCTGCCTACTATGGGTTTTGAATTCCGGTGGAGTTTTCCAGTCACTTTCGCCCGTGCGCAGCTGTGAACGCCACTGAGCGCCTGATGCGGCCTTCAAGCAGCGTAATAGTCTTTTGAAGCCAGGACGTTTAGAGGAGTTAAAGAACATGCGTTCGCCCTTTGTGCAAGAAAATAAAAAATAATAAGTTTGAGGGGATAAGCACTTTGTAATCTATTCAGTTTTACAGAAAATATCATGTTTTACACAAAGAGCGCTAGAGAGGGAATTGATAAACAAAACAACGAGTCTACGGCTGACGAGTTTGTCGAAACGTTCTAGCCAATTCGGATAGTTAGAAGGACCCAATAAATAAACTACGTGGTTAAATTAAACATTTTTTATCACCTACACGTACTATGGACATTTATAAGAAGTTTTTTGGCTGTCTACAAGCTCGTTGCCCCCAGCGATAGCGGGTACGCCGCACCATGCAGCCGAGTACCAGCGCGCCGGAAGCCGCCAAACCAGAAGGCCCGAAGGCCGGCGATGGCGGAAGGGTCACATGATCAAATGTGGCAGCGGCCATGCGCTCGCGCTGTTAAGGGCATATAGCACTGATGGCTAAAATGCATTGATACCAGTACGCAGCGTTCTTAAATTAGCAGGCAATGATTAACCATTTCGAGGTTTTCTTTTTTTTTTTGCCTCAGCCTTTATGCAAATTTAGAAATTTAATTACATTATCTACCAGGTATCAGCTTAATATTGCTAGATGCAACCACATAAATGTTTGTAGAATAAGCTTGGCGCGCGCAGATCAGGGCTATAAGACAGCTCTGTAAACGATAGAGAGACCACTTCGGACTACGATCTTGCTAATGAGCCGGATAATGCTGTTGGAAAGGACGTCATCTCGAGAGTATCTAAAGGCGAATACTTAGGTGTCATCTAGCCAGTTATTGACAAAAAAGAAAAAAAGGAACGGAGAAATGTGCAAACAACTGATTCAAACATCTTCAAGCATCGCGCATTACTTATAACAGTAACAAAGCCCTGCCAGAGTTGTTAACTGTTAAAATGGTAAATACCTGCTCAGAAAGGACCTTCGCAGCAAATACTATACGCAACTAACTAGATGCCCGCCAAGCAGACGTTTCGTTAGGAAGCAGTTAGAACCGTTTTTCAGGACCAATAAAGGAATCTCAGCGTTGTTTTATAGGAAACATGAATTCCTTCATTAACAACGAAGAGGTTTTTTAGTTTACCAGTCTGGATGTCGTTTCAGCAGATATGCCTGTTACAAAAGATACTTGCAGTATGCAAGCGGGCAAAAGATCAAAGAGAAGCAATCTCGAGCCAGATTGTAAACAAATCTCTGACTGCGGGCGGTAGACAAATAAACGAGGGCAAACATGGATCACTTTTAGTAATCACAGCGGCGAAACTTATTCATTACCATCTCACAGAGCTCGGGATGGAAAATTTACTCACGGGACTCGCATACCCCAACGCATCATTGTAACTGTCTGGTATCTTTCTCAAGCAGCATTTGCAGCAGCCAAATTGCCTATTGGTGCAAAAAAGAAGAGTTTGGCGGATATATGTACTGCATTTTTCAGTGTATATAAGTCGTGGTCTTACGCGGTAGTGTATGCAGCCGTCAAAAAGGCGTCGTCGTTGCCGTTGCCTGGCGTCGCGCGAAACGTGCCGGGGAAACCGTGGAAAACTCAGCATCGTTGCAAACGTGCCGAATAAAATACCATGTGATTTCATTAAAAATTGATTGCGACGCAACCGTTTTTTTGGGCAGTGTTAAGGAATATATGTTATACAATTTTGCTTCCTGTTTGGCATCCATCTGCAAGTTAAAGGCTAGTTTGGGAAAGGACTCGAACCCACGATATGCAGTTCCTATTGTATGCGGGTAACTGCAAGTGTAGGTGTTCAACGAGAAGTGGGAAAGACACGGCTACTTTCTTTTCCAAACTAACTTCTATCAAACCAACTAAAAACGTGTTGCACTTTCCCATACTCAGTGCCAGTTTCTCAGTACCAAACAGCCCAACGAAATCCATGCCTAACCATGGTTAACCATGCAGTGCTTTCGTGCGTCTCAGTTGTTTTAACGGAGTTGAACGACGCATAGCTTTAGGCTAACCTGCACAGCTCATTCCATCAAATGGGCGCCGTTCCGTGATCTGGCATCGCACGGAGAGTTGCGAAACGTGTCCCGGAAAAAACGCACTCTATCGCGTTAACTCTTAAGCAGTACCGAAGCATCTCTCAAGGCCTAACCTCCGATATTTTTCATGCCCTGCAATTGTTCCGTCGCGGCTGTTAAATTCTTGTCTAAGTGGATGGATGGATGGAATATAGCAGCGTCCCCTTTGAAACGGGGTGGTAGCAGTAGCTATCATGCTCATTTTTCTCCCTATATCGTAATTATTGTTTTAAATTGGTTAACTATACCATCATTCTATTTATTGAATTTTTGTTTCTACATTACTAACATTATACTTCAGTTGGCACTCGATCAGCGTGGTCTTTCCCGGAAGGTTCGAAAATATACCTTCCTACTGTTGCAGAAGTTTCTTGGCTTCGTTCTGCTCTACGCTGGTCAGTCTCTCGGAAATGTGTACATCCCTGATAGACTGCGTCTGGGAGGGCTTAGGAAGCTCTATATCTCCAGTGTCTGTGTCTTCTTCTGTTTTCTTCTGTGTCTTCTTTCCTTTGCTGGTATTTCTTGAGAATGTTCATATGGAATATTTTTGTGGCATGGCCCAAATCCACTTCATAGTCGACATCGCCCCTGCGGCTAATGACCGGAAAAGGACCCTTCCATTGCATGAGCAGCTTATTGTGCTCTGTAGAAAGAAGAATAAAAACCTGCTCTCCCGGTTTGAGCGAGTGTTTGCGGGTTTTGATGTTGTAGTAGCGGCTGTAACGCTCTCCGGCGCGCTCCAACTCTTCGTGGGCAAGTTTACAGGTATTCTCTAGTCTGTCCCGTAGAGCAAGCACATACTCGTACGTAGTTTGCAATTCACTCGTCAGGGATGGTTGCATTAGTACAAAACTCTCTAAGTACAGCCAGAGGTCCACGCACACTTCGCCCATATAACAGTTCGAATGTGGAAAAGCCCAGGTTTTCTTGGGGTACTTCCCTATATGCGAACAGGAGTAGAACCAGGTAGCGATCCCAACCGGTCGGTCTCTCTTGACCAGAGGTGGGTAACCTCATGAGGTTTCGACCTCATGAGGTCGACCTCAACCTCAAGGAGTGAGGTGCGGTTGAGGTGAGGTCGGCGACAGCTCGCAATTTTTGAGTGAGGTCAGGGAATTGGACCTCAACATCACGCGTGAGTTTGAGGTTGAGTGAGGTCGAAATTGTGAGGTCCAGGCTTTTTACTGTTGCCGCGGCTTACTCCGAAGAGTAAGGTTTTCGGAAACGGTACTCTGCTATCGATCATATTCATACCATCGACCAGGTTATAGAAAAATTTTCGGAATATAACCAGCCCTTATACATAGCATTCATCGATTACGAAAAAGCATTTGACTTAATAGACATCTCGGCGGTGATGCAGGCATTGCGAAATCAGGGAGTAGACGAGCAGTACGTGAAAGTGCTGGGAGATATATATATAGTGGCTGCACAGCAATCATAGTTCTGCATAAAAAAATAACAAAATTTCCATAAAGAAAGGTGTTAGGCAAGGAGGCACAGGGGTCGGAACAGCTGGGAAAGAGGGTTAATTGTGAACCACTTTGCTGTCGCGAACATCGGCTCGCCTGTAAAATTTCGGCGGAGCAAAATGTCCAACTCCCACCTGCGTCGAAAACAAAAAGAAAACGATATATATGCTTTTATGTCCGAACAGAATACGGGATATTATTTCGCCAACAAGTCTGAGACGAGCTTCTTTGTGGTATTCACTTGTTTTCCTTTAAATACTTAACTAACAAATTACACGGTGGTGTCTCTGAAGCTGCTTCCACGCATGCACCGCACGTGCATCCAGAGAAGCCATTTCCCCGTTAGGGTCGTGTAGTTACTGCACATAAACGCAAAATAATGATAATAACAACAGAAAGGAGGCGAGCACGCAGCCCGAAGGGACCGCGCTCCCTGCTGTACACGCGCTCCTCCCTTCGCCGTCCGTCTCTAGGCATCTGGCTTTTGCTCATGAGGTGAATGCCGAACTGTCACCAATACACACCAATGGCAGTGGAGTATGTGTGTCAACTCTGCTTTCAGAGACTGCACCGCGCTTTGCAATACTTGCAAACAAAGAAAAAGAAAAGAGGAACACTAAATGACCGTGCCGGTAAGTGGAAAGGAGGGTTGTGCTACGGGCTTCTGGAAAGATACCAAATACAGAGCCAACTGTGAGGGGAGAAGTCTTTCCTCGGTTATCCAGCCCGCGAATGTAACTGATGACATACAAGAAGATACATAAAAAGAAATACCCCACTGACGAAAGTACTAACAAATGACGCACACTAAAAACAGAAGAGGACATACATGACAAAATTACTTTTGAAAAGGAAATGAATTACATTACTAAATGCTTTGCTGAAAATCGCAGAAAAGTAATTAAATTACATTGCTCATTACTGCTCCTAAAAAGTAATGAAATTACATTACAATTACTTCTACTGAGTAATTGAATTACTTTTAACCTAATTTCTAGTTTTCATCCATGCAAAAACTAAGTAAAGCTAGAAAACAAAACAACTACTTCTTTTCCAGACGCGAAACACACACATTCTTTCGTCATCCTGCCAAATTCCGTCACAGAGAGCAATTCCCTTTTTCCTACAGCACTTGCTATTGCAAAAATAAGACAACCGCAACCAAACAACAAAGGCAAAATCATGGTTCAACAATCCTGAAATAAGCTGCGAACTCAGCTTCTTGCTGGCCCGGAGCTGTCTCCGCCATTTGAAAGGCCCGAAGAAGCTGGGTTATTTATTGCTTCCGCAGTCCTAAGAATCGACTTCGGCACCTTGTGCTCAGTAATGCTCAAGCCATGGTGGCTAAAGCCATGAACCCTGCTGCATTCTCCCCCCCCCCCCCCCCCCCCGTCAACCTTCCCTCGCCCCTTGGTGACGATCGTAACCAGGCACCACTGTGCCCTAGCCTATACGCAACAGGAGTGCCACTGCGCCGCGCTCCCAACTAGTTTTCAACTGCGGCCTTCTTGCCCCATCTCCCTCTTCGGCATTCCCTTGACGCCTTGCATCCTGCTGCTTGGAAAGTGGTTGCCATGGGATAGCCGCACTAAGTGACCCTGCTACGCACAAGGTCTCAGACGCGCTGTTCTGCTCAATTCTGTCTCCTCTTGTCGACCCTTACGTTGGCTTCGGCTTGTCGCACGTCGTTCCTCCTTTCGCGGCACTCTACTTTGTTGTCTTTAGAAGGAGTAGTGGCGCACTTAACAAAAGTAATTTCGAAAGGAATTAATTACTTTTGCTGTGAAATTACTACCAAAAAGTAATTCATTACACTACAAATCACCAGGAAAAGTAATTAAATTACAGTAATTTCATTACTGAAAACTGCGCTTCCCAGAGCGTATAGAAGGCTCGAGACATTTTCTTAGTACTGCATTCCTCAGTGCTAGCATGCAATAGGCTTAATTCGTGTATATTGCAATTGATTTAAAAACAAACGCATGTCTGCATATATTGCTCAGACATCTGAACATAAAAATTTTCGTCCCATTGATTTGTCCATCTCAAATAGATGGAAGCACAAAAGAGACACGCTCAGTTTGCCACACCAATCGTCCCCCTATACCAAAATGTCGAGCCAAAAACCATCTCAATACTTTTTAGCTCATAAAAACATGTACAAGAACACTTTTCTTTCTTTTTTTTCTTCGCCTAATCAAGAGATTTCAAGACAGACCTGATATTATGAAGTTCCTTACCCTCACCCTCCTCCGTCCTCCTACATTGCTTGGGTTCACTCGAATTCAAGAGGTGAACAAAGGGCCTTAGCGGAGGAAAAAAAAAAAAAAGCTTTTTTTTTTTTTTTTTTTTTTCATTGGCCTTTACTGTATACAAGCCCCAAACAATTTTTCTGTCTCTTCAATCGTGCATGTTTTACCGCTATATTGGTTATGTAAGAAACGCTAGTACCTTCATCCCATGCTGCAATGATTAGGCGTTGCAGTTGTTCGGGCCCCCTTGTAAATCTATGAGAAGGAACAAGGAGCACAACACCAAAGGGAGGTTGTTCTGGAGAATATAATAGTATAAATTTACAGGACCGGAATATAGAAAGATAGTGTACGATTCGAAAGGGAGGACCTCGATAAAATGCTCAGGCGGCCTTGTGCCAGTTTTCCTGGTTTTTCGTGTTTTCCTTTTTTTTTTTTTAACTGTCAGTATCACGTTCTCTAACAATTTCGCTGCACCAGATTCTGTTAAGTTTCTGTGTGATGTGCACTTAGACGCAGACATGCGGCTAAAAACGCTGAGCGCTTCGCCGCTTAAACACGACTAAGGGCTGTAGCCCACTGGTCGCGAGGCCAACTATGACTCTCAGCGACGCCCTCGAAACGCATGAGGTAAGCGTCAAGGTCGTCCCTGCCCTCATTGAAAACCGGCACCAGTTTGTGCATGCTTATGCGTTCGGGCCGAACAGCTTGACTCTCCCCCGTTTCTGACCTTGTCTCTCCGGTGCTATTAGCATCAGTTGCCGGCTTATTCGGTAGGTCTAGTCGGAGCATCAGTAACTCCTTTTCTTTCTCCATTTCCGCCATCCGGAGTTTAGACTGTTCGGGGGCTGTCGCAGCCTTCTGCGACTCTAATTTCTTTTCTTTCTCCACCTCTGCCATCCGTAACTCTTCTTTCTTTCTCCATCTCTGCCATCCGGAGTTTAGATTCTAGTTCTACCTCCTCTTTTCGCCGCGCACGTTCCTCATTGCGTTCCTCCCTGCGACGAGCTCGCTTTTGGTCTACCCATTTGAGCAGCTCTTGACCCTCAAAGTCAAAAGTTCGGCCATACTCAATAAGTCGTTCTAACCTTGCATCGGCCATGTTAGGTTGGAAGCTTTATCCAGTGCTAGGACACAACACTAAGAAAAATTGCACCTACTCTTCTCTCTTTCACCTACACTTGGTTGATCAGTCCTGTCCGCGGACGCCAATTATGTCACAAACCCCCGCCTTTACGGTCAACAGAGGCACGGAATCCTCTTTATGGGCAGAAGCTCCCGCAGCTTCCGCTGTATAATAGGTGAGGCAGCTTGTGACACACAGCAATTGTCCTACTTCAGTATGGCAGCGCCGCCCCCCATTATTCTACCTCTATGTTCCTTCCTTTACCTAGAGCAGAAAAGGAGGTGAAGGCATTTTTATGTGGTCGGCGTCACCTTTCCTGATATTTAGCTGGCAATAAACCTTGCTTTATTACGAAGAACCATGTTGTGTTGCACATGATCACGCATTTAAAGGAGCTGCCCGATTATGTGGTACGTACATAAGAAGTTTCATACGGAAACTGCAGAGCTGTGTCTGACTAATGATGCTAATGTGGAAAGCAGGGCAGGCGGGCTGTCTCTAAATGCACAAGGCAAAACTGAGTTGCGTCTCACATTGGTCTGCACTTGTGTCACACGTGAAGGGTAGCTGCTTCGTATTGGCTACACTATGCGTTTACTTCATTGTCCATGAGATTAAGGGCCTTCTCAAGATAAAAAAGCAAGCAAAATTGCTGACAGCGTCTTTTATTTAAAAAAAAAAAAGTAATGTATTTTTCTTGTACATGACACATATGTTAGGTTGCCATATGTGCGTGTTTCGTGTAAACGTTTACTCAGGTATGCATGTATGCTCACCTACTGCTCATTTTTCACAGAACAAAAGTACTCCACACCGAGTTTTGGGACTACGCTCTAATGACATGATGTTATTTTTTTCGTGCTCACTTTTTTTTATACAGATACAAAATGATAGCTCCTTATTGCTTCGAATTTTATCGTTTTGACAATAAGGGATGCACGATTTATACCTCTGTCACACGAGAAGATTTAATGTCATTCAAGTCGAATGTCATTCAGTTTCTTTCGGTGCTACACGGTAAAATATTATGTCATTCGCAAATGGTGGCAATTACGATCAGCTATAAAAAAATACTGCACTTAAGGAACATCAGTGCGTATAAAAGGCGTTTGAAATCACTGTGTAATATTTTAAAGCTGATCAAAACGTTTCTGTACGATAATTCAAGCGAAAAACATTACTTTTTGCTGTGCTGTAGCATTTTAGCCATAAAAATCCAAGCCAAGTATTGAGAACCCACAAATTCAATAAATGTAAACAAACGTCCAAACTGTGAGAAGCTCAGTCACAACTTTAAATAGTTTCGAGATAAATACGGGGAGATGCGGCGACCAAGGAACAAAGAGCCCAAAATGACTGTGAGTCGCTGCCATGACTTGACCACTGCTGTGACAGAGAGTAATGCCGTTCCGCGAGAGCCTGCAGTGCGAATAATTTTACGCCTAAATTAACAGGCTTTAAAACAAAACTGTGGAAATATAATTTTTTAAATTTCACTGTGCGCAGAATACGTTGTTGCGTTACTTGTTTCTGCTGCGTATCTTGTGTCAAGAGTACACATTCGGTTCACAATCGAATGCGAATGAGCTCCCGAAACTGATTCGATGAAGATTGTGATTCCAACCTAATGACGTTAAATTTTCTCGTGTAGCAGGGGCATAATGACATTAGATGCTAATGTCATTCGATACGAATGACATTAAATTTGCTCGTGTGACAGAGATATTTAGTGCCCGCATTGAAATGTCGCTGAAGTGAGATGTGATCAGCGCTTGTGAGGAGCAATGCCACTTTCTTCTGCCATTCTGCGCCCAGCCACTTCAACTATCTGGGTGAAGTTCTCACCCTTCAGTTGCAACGCTACTCTCGTCTCGTAAACTCGCTCGGCTTCTCCGTTCGTAGCTGCTGCAGAATGTCTGACCACATTTCTGTCATGATACAGTGAGACGTACCGCACCGCCGCAACAACGTTCACTCGCTCGCAATGCAACTGGAGGCATCCGTATCGCGGAATGCGTCTTTATCCATGGTGGATCGTCGTTTTTCATACCGTTGGCGCTAATATAAGGTAGCAGACGATGGCGCCTTTATTTTCGGTCGTTATTTTTTTTTCCCCACCAGAATGCGTAACCGGATTGTGTGCTTACGTAACCTGACACCGCCCTGCTACACACGTCACGCGCACATCACAATTTGAAAAAATGGCAGATGGAGATTAGCACTCAAGGTCAAGGATAGCGCCGACGTAGAGATAGAATTTTGCATATTGATTTGTATAGAGCTGTCCCACTAAAGTAATCGAATTACTAGAGAAGTCTTGCGCCGCGCGGTCCGTTACCATGATTTGCTTCCACGGGGATTCAGCGGCGCTTTCTGTGTGCAAGCCGCGACGGCTGTCTGCGAAAGCGATTCACGGTAGCCGAATGAGGATCGGGTTATGCGGACACTATACTTAAAACATCTTTCCTACGGGCAGAGTGAATCTCATCGTTCTCGCAACAGTCGGACTGAGTGCGACGACGGTGCAAAAAGCAGGCACCATGACCTCCGCATCAAATGTCTCATAACACGAAAAGTTTCAATTTCAGCGTCGAATCCGTGCGGTTAGGCAGGCGTCGTGCGTTGTTCTTGCTCAAGGTGACGCTTCATGCGAGGCAAAAACATGCAAAGCATTTTGTGTCGTCGAATACCTTACCGATAATGGCAACCGCGCAGTAGGGAGACAGCTAAATGTGAGCGAAAATTAACTGAGATCGGCGCAATTCCGCCCAACATATATAGCTGCGGTCGATGAAGCCAACAAAGATGTAAGGCAGGCCGCGGGAAGAAGGCACTTCTGTCAGATCTCGAACATCATCCTCTCAAGGCTGCTGCACGAGTGCATTTTTTGTTACAGCTGTTAAAGAAGAAACCGTCCCTGTTTGTCTTTAATGAAAATTAAGGACAAACAGAAGTTAGCCTGTATCGAAAGGGTATTACATTCCAATCAGAAGGTGCTACTGAAGACCACGCGCAATACACATGTCGCCGTCACCGGCCGCTTTACGAAGAAAAATGCGTGCGCCGACACTTTTTTCTTTTGTCGCGGATTACAGAGGGCACGCTGCATCGCAATTCCTTTTAAATTAGTAGCAACTCGTTCTTTTCGGCAAGGTCGCGAGTTTGAATCGACTGGTGGAAAGATTTTGAAATCCAATTTCCTCGCCTAGAAATGTGTCTTTTGCAGCCCGACAAGCGTCGACTTGGTCGAAGAGGGGTGATAATCAGTTTTTGCCCAAGCACTTCGGAGTATGCATGACGTATAAAGCTTAACCGCCTCCTTTCCGCCAAACCGACGTCCACAATGAACGTCGCGGTAGCTTGCCGTTTCCCCACCAATACGGCCTAACAGGGAGGGGGAAGCAATGCAGCAACGTTGTTTGTGAATGCTGTGTCATGCGCATTCCCAGCGTGCCCCCCCTCCACACACACACACACACACACACACACACACACACACACACACACACACACACACACACACACACACACACACACACACACACACACACACACACACACACACACACACACACACACACACACACACACACACACACACACACACACACACACACACACACACACACACACACACACACACACACACACACACACACACACACACACACACACACACACGCACGCACGCACGCACGCACGCACACACACACACACACACACACACACACACACACACACACACACACACACACACACACACACACACACACACACACACACACACACACACACACACACACACACACACACACACACACACACACACACACACACACACACACACACACACACACACACACACACACACACACACACACACACACACACACACACACACACACACACACACACACACACACACACACACACGCACGCACACGCACACACGCACACGCACACACACACACAAGCACACACACACACATGCACGCACTCACTCACTCACTCACTCACTCACTCACTCACTCACTCACTCACTCACTCACTCACTCACTCACTCACTCACTCACTCACTCACTCACTCACTCACTCACTCACTCACTCATGGGATCACACAAGTAAACACTGTGCCTGCTGCAGAGCTGTTTTGGTTCCCTATTCTCACCCCCCAAGCTGATAAAGGGCCCAGCGAGCATCATCATCATCATCATCATCATCATCATCATCATCATCATCATCATCATCAGCCTGGTTATACCCACTGCAGGGCGAAGGCCTCTCCCATATTTCTCCACTTAACCCGGTTCTGTGCTAGCTGCATCCACTTGACCCCTGCGAACTTCTTAATCTCATCCGCCCACCTAACTTTCTGCCGCCCCCTGCTACGCTTTCCTTCTCTTGGAATCCAGTTTGTTACCCTAAGCGACCATCGGTTATCCTCTCTTCGCACTACATGTCCTGCCCATGTCCATTTCTTCTTCTTAATTTCCACTAGAATGTCGGTAACTTGAGTTATTTCTCTGACCCAGTCTGCACGCTTTCTATCTCTTAATGTTACCCCTACCATTTTTCGTTCCATAGCCCTCTGGGTTGTCCTCAACTTAAGTAGAACTCTCTTGGTTAGCCTCCACGTTTCAGCCCCATAGGTGAGTACAGGCAAGATGCAACTGTTGTATACTTTCCTCTTGAGCGATACCGGTAAGCTGCTAGTCATAATCTGCGAGTGCTTGCCAAATGCGCTCCATCCCAATCTTATTCTTCTTGTTATTTCCTTTTCATGGTCCGGATCTGCGGTTACTACCTGTCCTAAGTAGACAAATTCGCCTACTACTTCCAGTATTTCGCTACCTAAGGTAAACTGCTGTTCCTTCCCGAGGCTGTTGAACATTACCTTAGTCTTCTGCATATTGATTCTCAAGCCTACCTTTCTACTTTTCCTGTCTAGGTCATCAATCATTATTTGCAGTTTATCCCCCGAGTTGCTTAGCAAGGCAATGTCATCAGCAAATCGCAGATGACTGAGGTATTCTCTATCTACCCTTATCCCTAACTGCTCCCATTCCAAGTCTCTGAATGCTTCCTTGGGGAGATTGTGTCTCCTTGTCTAACACCTTTCTTTATGGGAATTTTGTCACTTTCTTTATGCAGAACTATGGTTGCTGTGCAGCCACTATATATATCTTCGAGCACTTTCACGTACGGCTCGTCTACCCCCTGATTTCGCAACGCCTGCATCACCGCCGAGGTTTCAACTGAGTCAAATGCTTTTTCGTAATCAATGAATACAATGTATAAGGGCTGGTTATATTCCGAGCATTTTTCTATCAATTGATTGATGGTATGGATATGATCGATAGTAAGTACCGTTTCCGAAACCCTGCTTGATCCTTTGCTTGATTGCAGTCTAAGGTTGTCCTGATTCTATTAGCGATTATCTTAGTAAATACCTTATACGTAACAGACAGTAAGCTGATCGGTCTGTAACTTTTAGGGTCCTTAAAGTCCCCTTTCTTGTGAATGAGGAGCATAATGCCAGCTAGCAAATATAAAAATTGGTTTAATAATGGTTGGAAGAAGTAGGTTTTCTGGTAATTCTACCTAACGCAATGTAGGATTACCCGCGGTTCCCGACAATTTCGTTCTTAAAATGCGGGCGTCTGGCGCAGGCTTGGCGCAAATTGCTCGTGTTTTGTCATGGCGTAACAGCATGTACCAATCCTTGTCTTTCGGCGCAGTTAGGTACATGGCTGTCCCCGCAACACACGGCAAGAACAGGCACACTGTACGGGTGAATACGGCGGACGCGGTTGCGACTCCTCTCATGGTGGAAAGATACCCAGTGTGGTTTCAAAACCGCAAGTACTGTGCACGAACTGCAGGAATGAACGGAGATTGTGTGTTACACAAGTCGCACCTCAGCAATTAATTGGAAAGCTTTGTTCTGAGCATATGTCGTCAGGTACGCGACCGACGCCAGCGCAGATCAGCTGGCAGAAAACGAGGCCAGGTCTATGAACTGTCGAATTTTGAGAGTTGCGGCAAATTTATGAAACGGATGATCACCAAGACGAATAGTATCTGGTGAGTAGTCTCGCGTGTATATGGTATTCAATAACAGTAATTTTGGCTCGCTGACCTTAATATTCCATTTAGTGAAACATACGACTTGTGGTTGCGGTGTATAATTCACGCAGAATTCACCGGGAAATAATTATTTCCTTCATTCGTAAAAAGCTGTTACTGGTTCAAATAACCTATTTGTTGGGAAGGGTACGTTTCTGGTAGATTACACTGTAGAGCTCCTACGTTTTTTTTTTTTTTTTTTTTTTTTTACTTTTTCTATTACCGAGGTGCCTACAAGGGCTGTAGGTTGCGTATACCTCTGACCCAACGTTACTAGATTACTTAGGTAATCTAGTATTACACCTAGTATTACAGGTATTACAGGTAATCTAGTAACGTTGCTCTGACCCACCATTCTGCCAGGCTTAGCACTTTTGCAGGCACTCTGTAGAGCCGTGCAAATATTCCGTGCTCAGCTTCCCTGCAAGTAGACGTTTTTCTTTGGTACATGTTGACGGGTCGCTGGTGGTGCATGGCGCAGGCGTGCCTCGGTCGGACTAAAAGAGCACCGCGGCAGCCCCACCGTCCACTTGTCAAAGGGCACCGAAGTGAGCGGAGGGCGGCGCACTCTGCGCGTGGCAGACGCGCGCCGGCCCCGGCCGACCGCGCCCAGGAGCGCCGACTGCTGCCGCAGCAGCCGGAAAAGTTGCTAACTTGGTTTCACCACGCTGCCGGCTTGCCCCGCGGAAATTTGGTTTCCTTCGGCGTGTCCTCCAGTAGCGACTTCTCGGTCCCGGCTGTCTGTCCATCGCTGCATGGACAGCCGGCCCTGTGACGGCGTGGAGGAAGGGAGCCGCTCCTCTGGCGGCTGCTTCAATTGACGTTTCTGGCCCCGCTTGGCCCGTTTCTCTCTGTCAGGTCGCGCGCCGCTGCGACTCGCTGCAGTCGCTGCTGCCGTTGCGATAAACGCGTTTCCTCCGAGGATAAAACGATTTGAGAAGACTGAAGCTGGCTCAAGGACCCTTGTTTCGGCTCCGTTCAGCGCTCTCACTTTTCGCGCACGCTTCTTTCCTGTTTTTTTCTTCTTCTTATGACCGGGAATTCGCTATTTGCTGTAAAACATTGCACGTGACAGTTTGGCTCCCTTGCAAGGATTTTTGCGTCCTACGCTGTCCGACGCTGTCCGACGCTGTCCAACGCATTTAATTCATTTACATGATATGCATTCGGAAACGAACAGCCATTTAAAGAGGATCGAACCCATCCCCGAACTGGACGCATCGTTTTATTACTTATTTCAAATATAAGTTCGTTTTCAATAAGGTTGTGGCTAAAAGTTCTTCAGATGGACCTAGTACTTTTTTCTTTTTTTTTTTCAGATATGTCGATCGCTGTGTTTTGTGTTTGCGGCTAGAGGCACGTCGGGTACATTTTTTTTCTTTTGGGCACGAAGGCCCAATCTAATAACTGTTTACCCGGCCTATGTAACAAAAACTTCTCGAATGTTCTTTATGTCTCCGTTCATTGTAACTCGCAGAAGTGCTAATTCTAGTGTGTACAATTTTTGTCCGAAATTGGGAGATGGCACTTGGAACGCGTGCTTCGAGTGCACTGACAAATTAGCTGTTGCTGCTTCTATGTCTTTGGATAGTATGCCGTTTGGCACGTGTCGTTGGGTTTCAGTGTCTGCGAACTGCAAAATTGCTGTTGGCTGTTTCTATGCCATATATGTAAGGGAGACAGTTTTCATCTGTTTGGCGAAATCCGCTTCATGAGCGCTGAGGCTTCCTTTTTCAGCTAGACGTGTTCTCCAGTCGAAGTTCCATATGCGCCTCGTCTTTTTTTCGTGTGTGGCGATGGTTCAGCGGCGGCCATTCGGCTCGCGCTAACATCAGGCCCGTCGGGGTTTAAACTCCATGTATGCGAATTTTCGTGATAAAACAAAGATGTGCGCTTGTCAAGTCTTTCCCAGATAACATGCGATGCCTACCTGAAAGCGTACCTTTCACGTTTCGGTCTTTCTGGCTGCTTCCTTGTGTATCATGCTTCAATGTGCGTTCCTTGTGTGCGTTTTCGCCTCGGCAGACTCGCCGGCCTGGTCATCTTCGCTGCGCTAGCGTAGGTCTCACAAAAACTGAACATGTCTGTCATCATGGCTTTGGGGTAGAACATCAATGTGTTAATTATAACCATCCTATCTGAATCTGTTTACGGTAAATAGAATCTGACATAACGTTTCTTAACAAGTAATACGGATGGGCGTTGTGACATCTACGGGCGGCTGTATCTCCAGCGCGTAAACCGGCGCTTTAGAGGTTGGAGCCGAACTGCAGACGGCGGAAATGTTAAAGTACGAGGAGATCGAGGTGACAGATAACGGAACTATTCACTGCGTGCGAAACGAAGGCACCGATGGAGTGCGTGTTCCTACTAGCGTACATAGTACAGCGCGTCGCCTGCATCCGCCGCTTTCATGCAGCCTAGTGCTGGTGACAGGCTGCTTACCACGCGTAACTGGTAACGAAGTCAGTAACCTGTGTCACGTTGAGGGGGCGCGGGATTGCAAGAACGGGCGAACTTCTCCTTGCAGCTCCTAAAAAAGTCATAAATGGAGCTTGTATCTTGCACACGCTTTGCGGGAAACAATGGGCAAGAAATATGACTGGTATATATTGTTGGATGTGATTTTAGCCATAGACATACAGCGACGTCCGTAACACATTTAATGTGAATCGACTAGATATGTCGGTCGTACCACCTAAAGATAATTATTTAGCGCTAATTAACCCGACCACTAAATAATTATTTCAAGGGTGGATTAGTAAGACTAATTGGCTATTTTTAACGCAATAGCGTTAAAGGCATCAAGGAACTCTGACGTCGGCGCTGCGAGGGAAAAAACACGGGAATGCCTCTGACAGGTGGCAAGTGACGTGGCTGAGTCTGGATTATTGGTCGGATTGCGTGATGCCACGAGACCATACGACATGGCCGAGCTGAAAGGAACTCCCAACTCAGGCTTTGAGATGGGTTAGTGAGGTGAGAATCGAACCCTCTTGAGTCCCGAGTCAGACACCAGACAGATTGATACTAGGTCAGTTATGCTTGGTTAAAACGGTTATAATAGTGTGAGGCTAATTGGTGCCTAGTATTCAATTGCGGGGCTTTATATAGATATGTACGTATATATGTACGTATGTATGTATATATATATATACATCTATGCTAATGTGTGTATGTGATCAGGGGTGTAGTGATTAAGCGAGTAGCAAAATGCATGCACACGAACGAGGAGCCGTAAAAGGAACCGCAGACGGGAGCCATTAACGCTGCCACCCTTGAAGGTGGTGTTTGAACGTCTTCCATTTTTTTTTTTTTTTGCGAAAGCGGAACTCCTCCGTGGCGCCGACTCCACGAATGACCTTGAGCCAAGAAGATTGGTTTGGTTTGTTTTGTGGGGTTTAACGTCCCAAAGTGACTCAGGCTATGAGAGACGCCGTAGTGGAGGACTCCGGAAATTTCGAGCACCTGGGGTTCTTTAACGTGCACTGACATCGCACAGCACACGTGAGCCAAGAAGAAGAAGAAGAAGACAGATAACTCGGTAGTTGCCACCCTGGAGTTGCCCGCACCGAAAGCTTTCGCTCCACATCCGGTTCAGCAGCTCTGAACCCCTTTATTTTTTTTAAATTATTGGCTTGAGAAACAATGTGTTAATTATATATATATATATATAAAAAAATAGAATGCTTTGAAAAACAACTAGCCAATGTGCTTGCGTCAAGGTTCCATTTACTCAGTTTTATTTACTGGCCTTTAAAGAAACCTTTGACCAGCTGCTGGCTCATATCTCTCGCACTGTGCACACGCAAAGGCCTGTCTATGAGACCGCTCCGTGAGAAAAGCGAACTTTCCTCTCTGAAGCGCGTCTTCAGGCAGTGAAGCTGCACCGCTATCACAAGGAAGTTTTGTGTTTCTTTCTCTCTTTTTTTTTTTTTTTTTTTGTTGCGGCAGTTACCGTTTAAGGCCCTAAAGCGTTCATCATCCCCATTACTGAGCGATCCCAATCATCATGATTGACGGTTCTGATCTGAAAAGTGTGCAGATACTCGTAGCGCCTGGGAAGAGTACCCCGGAAAGAGAATATAATTTTGATTCTCTTGCAAACAAAACGAAACGCTCATCGACTTTGCCTATAACGTGTTACGCACTAACCCCAGGTGGTTCTAGAAGTCTGTTAACCGAAAACACAACAAAAGCTTATCGTTGCGAGACGACCATGGCATTCCGATATCTGAGCCAGAAGTTCCGAATGTTCTCAATATTGCCATCTCCTCAGTACTCACCTAAGACGTGAAAGCGAACTACCGAATTTCCCTGCCTAAAATTTCACCCAACAACAATCGAAGCTTGCGGCATCGTCAAACTAAGCGATTCATTGAAGTTAATTAACTTCGTAAGCAGGCATATACGGCAATAATTTCGAAATAATGACGTGGACTAAAGAATCTACTAGTGTCAGATTATCGCACATTTTCAGAAGTCATTCTCATCTGGCGTCGTCCCGAAGGACTGGAATGTTAAGAAGTTCATTTCAGTTCCTCGAAGAGGTGACCCGTTCTCTCCTAGAAACTATGCCCCTCCTCTCCACACACAAATTAATGGAACAGATAATATACTGTCACGTTGCAAAACTTCTGCTTAGGAACTTTTTTCACTTTAACCAGCACGGTTTAAGCAGGGGAAGTTTCGTGCGGCACCCAGCTTGCCCCCGTCATTAAACACATAAGCTCTACCTCCGATACTAACACTATGATCCATGTCTAGTTCTTAGATATAAAGATATAAAGTACCCCACGGAAGTCTCCTTCTAAAACTTTCATTCCGACTCCTAAGCAATTTAGGTTTAGATTGGATGCGCCGCTTTATATCCACTGTCATCAATTCTTTCACGTTAACAATAGCTATTTCCCCTTGTCCGCCGTTACTTCAGGCGTGACACAAGGAAATGTACTCGGTCCTCTTGTATTTGTAGTTTATATTATGGACTTTACTACTAACATTTCAAATATCCGTTTTTTTTTCCTCAGATGACTTCATGATTTATAGTCGTAGCTATATCATAATCGATGTTAATTCATTGCCGTTCGACCTTGACGACATCCAAATCTGGTGCGACAAATAGCTCAGGACTTTAAAAAGTAAAAAAAATAAAATAAAGCTCTTCTTTGCTTCGCACACAATTCCAACCGATCCGAAAATATACCCTCTCTGGTTCTGAAAGCAGTTCCGTGACTGCGTACAAATAATTAGGTATCAACGTGTCTGCCAGTCTTTTATGGCTCATTCACATAACGAAACATACCACCGAAGCTAACTACGTGCTCAACTATCTTGGTCATAACCTTCGATTAGCTGGGACCGCTACCGAGCTACTCACATTAACCTTCTAGAATCTGTTCAGAACTGTGCTGCGCGTCTCATTCTGTTTTGATTACTCATATATGTCTGGTGTCACTAAATTCTAAGCATTAATTACCCTTCCCAACTTTCTACATCCTCGCAAGTCGCTCGCCTTTCGCCTTTCCATAAAGACTGCCACGAAACCCCTCAAAATCCTGCTATTTTGCCGGCGCATTGCCACTCCTGCCGCCTATACCACGACAGGATTGTATATCGACCTTCAGCCTGTTTCGCAGCATATCTTCATTTTTTTTACAAAGGTCCCAGGACTGTAATGGCCTTTTGCTGCTGCTGCCATAATTAGAAATCCTGACCGTTTCAAGCGTTTTATTGACAAACTCATCTGTAAATAATGCCCACTCATCATGTAAAACCCATCCGCATGGTCATTTGCAGTATGAAAAAAAAAAAAGAAAATTGCGTGAAGCATCCAATTCAAAATATTAACACGAAGAGCTCAGCAGCTTGAGGCCTCCGTCCGCATAATCTCCAATCGTTTTTTTCTTCTCGCTTCCCTTACCTACGACCAAATTCGAAATATTTTCTTGTGTGATTATGTAGAAGGCTGCGGAGATATTTAAACACTGTCTTTATACATAAAGAAGAAAACTCGATCAACCGGTTTGTTGTAAGACAACAGCGATGGTTGCAAACAGGAAATCTGTTCACTTGGGCTCATATGCAAGCATAGATGAAGAAGGCTGCAAAGCTGAAGGGCTGAGTGAAACGCAGTCTTGATCACGTAAGCGTTTTCGATGACCACCGAGGCGGTGGATTCTGTTCAACATCGAGGATATTTTTGAGACAGTCTCAGTTTAAGGCCGGGCTCCTACGTTGAAACGTTGAAGAGGCGTGTAGAGGGCAGCGACTTACCGCTTCGAGGGATTTTTCCAGGATCAGAGTCACCGAGCAACCAAGATGTCCTCTCGTACTAGACAAGAGCGCCCTGGAGACCCTCCAGATATTACTAGTGAGGAGTCAAGAAATTCATCCGCGACTCGACGCGAACAAGTCGAGCCCTCTGAAAGGAGGCCAACATTTATATATATATCACCAAGCATTCTGAAGCCATGCCTGCGACGACCAGTAGTTTCAAGGCCAGTTCAAGGCCAGGTCGCAACGAGGCCGGCGACCGGCACAGACGTACCAAGAATCGCCAATTCTACCAGGATGCGCCCCTACCTTGATATTGGAATATCAACAAAAAAGAATGATGCAGCAACAAAGATTCGCAAGGAGAATTCCAAAAACCGTGCGCTGAAGGCGGGGTCTGACGAAAAAAACGCCGTCTGCAAGCTTGGGCGAGAAAGTCGGGAGTTGATCGAAAAACAGTGCTCATCGTGCCGTGGTCCCACTGCTACATTTCTCCCAGAGGAAAAGCAGCTGCAACTCCCTAGGCTGTCTCACTTGTCGCGCTTTATTGTCGTTTTTTTAATTTTTTTCATTATGTACCAAGTGACCAATATCTCCGATGCTCTGGAGAGCAGGTCAGTCAGGCCTGCCGGCAAGAGTGGGATAGAGAAGAGTTGGGAATTTCAAAGGCACCAACACCAGAAGAAAACTACAGAGTGGGGCAGCTCCGCTCTCATCGGTGGCAGCAAAAATGATCTCGGTGCAAAAGGTGACTGTACCGGGCAACCTTGCAAGTTGCGTGAAAAGTTTTCGGTGTGTTAGTGACAACCTGACGCCAATTACCAGCGACTGATTGGTCCTTAACGCGATTCTGCTGAAGAACAAGGAAGTAGTGTCTTCAAAAGTGTGCGGCAATAAATTGCGCTCTTGCGCTCTGCACTTTTATTGTTGGCACTGTTTCTTATCTTAAAATTATCCGGATCAGATTCCTAGAACCAAAAAAAAAAAAAAAAAAAAAAAGGAACGACTCTTTTTCTTCGGATTGAATTTCGGTATAGTTCATCTTTAATGTTTTTCAGCGATGCCGTTTTGCATTTCCTTATCTGTTTCGGCAGATGACAGACAAAACTTTGATGAATTTCGCGCATAGCAATATCGAAGGGCATAGCAACAAATAAGTGGAATGGATTTGCACCTCTATGCTGGCCTGTAGGTCAAGGGCGCTCACTTCGCTAATTGTCCTGTGGTTTTGATTGATCACGGTATCTAATCACTGATCCTTGATTTGGATTTTGTTTTTAATGACACAAAGGGAGGTTTGCAATTGACCGATTATTGGCCTCACTAGTGCTGTGGGGAACAACAACTGCCGGCTGACTTCTTGATTCCTGCCTCACTATAGATGTTTTCTTTAGTCAGGAGGAAAGTAAAAAAGCCGTAACTGCGTCCGTCTCGACAGACGTCTCAACAACACCATGAGGAATGAATAAGGATGGTGAAAAGGCGCAAGGCTGAGCTTAGTAAAAGCAAACCATAGGTCTGGAACTTCAAATACGCCACTTCGCCGACTGCTTTCTCTTATATGGAAGTCTTCTGCCTAAACATTTGTTGTAAATAACGGAAAAAATACGACTATAATATTTTGTTGGGACTGGTTCTTTAGAACTTAAGAAAGGTGACTTCGCAAACAAACCTTAAGGTGAATTTTTTTAATAAAGAAGTGAAAGTTCATGGGTGCTGTTCACAACACCAGTGCTCGAAGCGAAACCCCTCAAATAGGTAGTTTGTCAGGTTATCTTTGAAGTGAGTATTAAAAATAGCTTGTATGTGTCTTCTTCCTGTGTACTGTTTCTTCGCGCTGTGTTTAATTCGTGATAAAAATAGCTGTCGCCTCATAAGTCGAAATTTGATGCATATAAGCTGGAAGAAGACGATGCTTGTGAGCGGCTGCGCCTGGTTTCAACACCATGAGAACTGGACTTAGTAGACATATGGGCCCCATATTTTGGCACGAACACTAGGATCTCACCACGAGGAGTCTACGGAGATGCATCTAAAGTCTCCGAGTGTCTAGGTTTGGTTGCTGGCGGACTCGGAGTTTTCGATGATGGGCGAGCAGCCGCGTTAAGTTTGCACAAGCCGACGCCCTCCACAGCGAGTAACTGGGAAAGCTGAGCCCAGGCGCGGTGAGGCCTAGTGCTGCGGTATTGGTGAGCCATGGCGGAAGGAGATAGTTTTTTTAACGACAGTCAAGCCCTCAAACACCATGCAAATACTGATTATCATGAGATTCTAACAACAACAAAAACTACAACAACGACAACAACACGTCCAAATGACCGCTGCACGCTGATAGGACTACGACAGCTCTGATATTCGAGAAGATGTGCACAGAGAGCGCAAAAGGAGACGCTATGCCGTGATGCCTCAAGGCCTGATACCGGACCGGGACGAGGGCTCACTGCTACGTCGACCGCGGAATTCGAGCTGATGTATCTCAGCACCGGCCCGTAGAAAGTATATATACCGAAACCGAAGACTATAATGATGGGCCCCGTCGACAACTGCCGCTGCTTCTATACGTTTCGAAATGATCATCGTGGTGATTAACTTCAGCGTTTATCAAGTAAGCGCAGCAATTGTAAGTAGTGTCTGCTAAAAAAAAAGGCAATGTATTTTTTTCCGCCTTGACCACAGGTGGAATATTATCGTTGCTAGCACGTCCAATGAATAGACAGCAGGCGCGATGCAGAAAATCGTAAGACTCTACCTCGACGTTAACAGGTGCGACTTAAATTTTTATGCCGAGATGCTTGGCGACGTCTCACGAGGATCGCTGCGCGACCTCAATGTAGGAAATACCCACCAGACTTGTTGAGTAGCTTAAGTGTTCAGAGGCAAAGAGTCCGATGTCTGCAACCTCGCATGCTTGGGAAAGCCAGAACCGCAGTATTCTTTTGGTAGCCAGATGGTTCACAGTTTTATTACTTACTGCTGTGCCGAAAGGGCATGCCACCCGTATCCATCAACGCGCAAGATGTGTTACATATGCCTGCAGCAAGGACACACGTCGGATGTATGCCCGACAACGAACATTCGCGGCTGCCAACTATGCGGCACTCACAACACTAGAACTGAGCACTTATGCGAACCCCAGTGTGTGATTTGTGCAGCAAAACACCGTGCAGGAGACCGACAGAGCCAACTCCGCCTGAGAACTAACCAGACCCCCAACAACACGAGCGCTATGCCGCCAGCAAGGCAACGCCCGCAGCCCGACTGAGCCGCAGAGGGGTCAACAACATCGGCAAAGAAGCAACACCTCACTTCCGATGGTTTGATCAGCTTTGACATAGAAACTTCCGGAAGCCAATGGAGATCCGGATCAGCCAAAGTCTCGATCAAACCCCCGCTCCCGACCACCGCTCAAAATCAACGAGGGCCCAATTGCATAAGAGTGCAAAGTAAGCTGAGCAGCTTTCACTTCTCTCACTGCTCTGAACCACATACCACGTCCACAAAACAAATGCTATAACACCACTTGCAGGACATTCGGCGAAACATGATCTAGCGCAGCAATTAATGGCGTTATGGTTTAGAAGGACGCCTTAAAGCATCATCATCATCATCATCGTCGTCGTCGTCGTCGTCGTTAGCCTGACTATACCCACTGCAGGGCAAAGGCCTCTCCCACACTCTTCCAATTTTCCCGGTCCTGTACTAGCTGCATACACTTGACCCCTGCGAAGTCCTTAAACACATCCGCCCACCTAACTTTCTGCCGCCCCCTGCTACGCTTTCCTTCCCTTGGAATCCAGTTTGTTACCCTAAGCGACCATCGGTTGTCCTCTCTATGCACTAAATGCCCTGCCCATGCCCATTTCGTTTTCTTAATTTCCACTAGAATGCCATTAACTCGAGTTATTTCTCTGACCCATTCTGCGCGCTTCCTATCTCTTAACATTACACCTACCATTTTTCGTTCCATAGCCCTCCGCGTTGTCCTCAACTTAAGTAGAACCCTCTTCGTTAGCCTCCACGTTTCAGCCCCATAGGTGAGTACAGGTAAGATGCAATTCTTGTATACACTTTCCACTTGGCCGATACCGAAATGGTGCTTGTCATAATCTCCGAATACTTGCCAAATGCGCTCCATCCCGATCTTATTCTCTCTAGTTATTTTCCTTTCATGGTCTGGATCTGCGGTTACTACTAGTCCTAGGTAGGCAGATTCGCCTACCACTTCCAGTGCTTCGCTCCCTATTGTGAACTGCTGTTCCTTCCCGAGGGTGTTGATCACTATCTTGGTCTTCTGCATATCGATTTTCAAGCCTAGCTTTCTACTTTTGCTGTCTAGGTTACTAATCATTTTTTGCAGTTCATCTCCTGAGTTACTTAGCAAGGCAATGTCATCAGCAAATCGCAGATTACTGAGTTGTTCTCCATCTATATACCCTTATCCTTAACTGCTTTCATTCCAAGTCTCTGAATACTTCCTCTAAACAAGATGTGAATACTACTGGGGTGATCATGTCTTCTTGCCTAGCACCTTTCTTTATGATTTTTTTTTGTTTACTTTCTTTATGCGGAACTATGGTTGCTGTGCAGCCACTATAGACATCTTCCAGATTTTGCCGTGCGGCTCGTTCACACCCTGATTTCGCAATGCCTGTATGACTGCCAAAGTTTCTACTGAGTCAAATACTTTTCCCTTTATTTGATGCGAAAAACGGGACATGGAAATTAATTACACAAAATCAACTTTTAATCAATCAATCAATCAATCAATCAATCAATCAATCAATCAATCAATCAATCAATCAATCTATCAATCAATCAATCAGCCTTTTATTTTCTCCATATTAGAGAAGGAGACAGGACTAAAAGCTCGGAAGCTTGACAGAGGTCCTGCCCCCTTTTTTACACATTGGCATTGCATCAGACAAGCGGCAATAAATTCTGCGCTCTACATTATAGCACAAAAGAAGATAACACACCTTTAAAAAGAAGCAAAAAGTACCAACACAAAAATACACGCAGCGGCATCACGCAAACTTGTTCAGAAAAAAAAAATTCTTAATAACAGTATTTGAATGCTGGAAAGGGTCAAACACTTCTTTGTTTAATTTATAGAACAGCACTGCCAGCTGGCACTCATATTACAAATAAAAAGAGTGTTAGGTTATATACTTATAACGTTGGAAACAATAAACTAAAGAATGTTGATACCTTCAAATACTTAATTAGGCGTCACAATTACACATAATCTCCAGTGGCATAAACATATTAACAATGTGTGCTGAATAGCTTCACAGAACTTTTCTTCCTGAGAAATAAATTAGAATATGCAACAAAACATGTCAAATTAGTAGCCTACAAAACCTTCATACATTCATCCTTGGAGTACGCCTGTGTTGTGTGGAATCCAAAATTTTTAAAATATAATCTGGAACGTATTCAAAGAATGGCTGCTCGTTTTATTTTGTCAAGATACAGAAGAATGGATTCAGTGACGGAAATACTGAATACATGTGAACTCGAGTTACTTTAAATTCGAAGGTAAAAATCCAGATTAAAGCTTTTATTTCATATACTCCAACTCACCAGGCTAATTGGCCTGGTGAGTGAACTGCCAACTAACATCCACATAAGTGCATATGCTGACGACATCTGCATCTGGGCCTCTGGTTCGACGCGCCCATAACTACGTGCGAGACTGCAACGAGCTGTGTCATCAACATCGATGTACTTACGGCGTCAAGGTTTATTTTTAGCGGCAGAAAAGTGTGCAGTGATCGCGTTTACGGGAAAATGTGTCAGCCGCTACCCGATTACCCTTCATGGAGTCGTAATACCATACGTCTCCAGACACAGATTCTTGGGAGTAATTATTGACCACCGACTATCTTGGTCGAAACATATTGCTATGGTGAAAAAAAGGCTAATTAATTTTTGCCATGTACTTCGTTACATAGCTGGCATCAAATGGGGTCCAACTGAGCGCTCCTTAATACGGCTTTACGAGGCTCTGTTTGTTGGCTACATCCGGTACAGTCTCCCAGTACTCTCTAGTATGAGCATTTCCTGCATGCGGACTTTAGAGAGCGTGCAAGCGCAGGCACTGAAAATATGCCTTGGACTGCCCAGATGCACCTCTAACAAAGGCACAATTGAAGAGGCACACGCTCGCCCAATGTCCATATACTTGTCACACGAACCACTTCGTGTGACAAGTTTACGAGCACTTACAAGACACCGTTTTCACCCACTCAGCAAGATTCTGGATGAGAGGCCGGACTGCAGTTTTACAAGTGCACTCCGCTGCCATCAGTCTCAAGTACCGACAGGATATGCCCTCCCATATCGTCCCACCCAACCACCATGGACGATGGATAAACCTTTGGTGCACCTTCGTGTTCTCGGAATACTAAAGAAATCAATGGTACCAATTAGTGGACTCAAACAACTTACTCTGGCACACATCTGGTCAGAATATCCCAATTATATTCACGTATACACCGATGGATCTGTGCCAGCACAGGCATCCGCTGCAGCTGTGGTCATACCAGCTCAGAAAACGACTCTGCATTTCCTTTTGGGACATACCTCTACATCAACCGCTGCCGAACTTGCAGCCATTCGGGAATCTATTCGCTATATATTTGGGGAACCACCTCAAAAAAGGTGTATATTCACGGACTCGAAGACTGCATTACAAATTTTGGAAAACTTCTTACGCCACACTGCCTATCAGTCCCTGGCACTAAACATTATGGAGCTCATCACATCTGTCCAGCTGCAAGGCCACATGATAATATTTCAATGGATCCCTGCCCACTGCGGCCTCCGTGGGAATGAGCAGACCGATGTTGAAGCGAAAAGCGCGCTCATCAATGGCTTCCAAACAGCTGTGCCTTTTTCAAGAGCGGATACGACGTGTCTTCTAAAGAGTTGTATGAATATTGCTACAGCAGCTTACTGGGCTCAACCAGACGCCCGACACATCCGTCTAAGAAGGTTCGATCGAACATTTAAATTTAATGTTCCGCGTGATATTCCGCGTCATCAGGCATGCTTGATACATAGACTTCGTTTAAACGTGGCTTTCACGCGCAAGTACTTACATTTAATTGGACAGATGGACTCACCAGAATGTTCAACTTGTGGCATCCCAGAGACTGTGGACCATGTATTATTGGTGTGCACAGAGTATGCGAACGAAAGAAATGTGCTAGCTGCTTCCTTGAAGCGTTTAGACAAGAGGTCTCTGTCGGAGGAACTGCTGCTGGGCGCTTGGCAGGACAAGGGGAAGGGCGTCCAGGCAGTGCGTGCTCTTTGCCGTTATTTGAGCGTCAGCGGACTTGATTCGCGCTTGTAAAGCAAGCTGCTGTGTCTGTATATATATTTCATATGCCTTCTCCCACATCGTCACCCATCATAACCTTCTTTCTTCTCTCCTTCCCCTTCCCTAGTACAGAGTAGCAGGCCAGATTTGAATTATTCGGGCCAACCTCTCTGCCTTTTCCTTTCAATAAATCCATCTATAGATATATTCACTTCCCGGGAAAACGCAGCGCCAGAAGAAATCTGACTAAAGCAATCAAGCGTTATGACACACGTGTTGATGTTGTTCGCAACTCTTTTTTTCCTGATGTGATTGAATCTTGGAACTCCTTGCCAGTTGAGGTTGTTGAGCAAACGGATGTACACAAATTCGAACGATCCATTGATATTTTGTGTCGAGTGAGTTCAACTTAACTTTATCAATCTGTTGTGCATTGTATTGTATACCCTTCCTGGATCAACCTTCAAGTAAGGTCTCGACTATTCTCGTCTCGACTACGCTCGAATATACTGCTCCCAAGGACGCGGCATCGAATCCCGGTCTCGGCGGCCATTTTCCATGGCGGCAAAAAAGGAAGGCGCCCGTGTGCGGTGCGATGTCAGTGCACGTTAAAGAACCCCAAGTGGTCGAAACTTCCGGAGTCCTCCACTACGGCGTCTCTCATAGCCTGAGTCGTTTTGAGACGTTAAACCCCACAAACCAAACCAAACCCAACCAAGCAAGAGTTAACAGTATCAATTAAAAAAGCTTTCATTCTTTCAGTTGTTCGCTCCTCCTACAACAAAAAGCGCAATGGTCTTTCCTGTGCTATTTGTGTTCATTTACGAAAACCACATTTGTTAGGAAACGTTAGCTAAGCATGAATAAACATTAGTAGTCTTGTTTGTGCTAGTAGCTTTATTGTAGCCTCAAGAGCCGTTACACCTCGACTAACTTTCCGCACAAAGTAACCGAGAGGCTTAGTAATTCTCATTTCTTGTCCGTCTGTCTACGAGAACACCGAAAATGTACGGCCAATAGCTTGGAAAGAAAGTGCTTGTTGAAGGTAAGAAAAGCTCCTGTTGTAGCGGGACCACTTGCGCAGCAATGCAGTCGCAGTAAACCAGTTGGAAATTTTGAGTTAAGTATTTTGCGGGTATTGGAGCGTAGAGTAGGCTGTCCTAAATACTGTATGAGACAATGTGCTCGTAGTAAATTTATGCCCAGAAACATGAGGTAAGCGGCTGGAAGATGCTTCGCGAAGAATTCGCAAATGAAAAACAGCGTGGGGCGCTTGTGCGGACATTATCAGGTACTGAGAGTGCGTTTATACTAAACCGCTTATGGTATATGTTGCTACACGTTTCAGAATGTTTTCAATGTTAACAGTGAGCGAATAAAGGATCTAAATAGTGATGCGGCTAATTCATGTCCGCTAGGGGAAAGGTTAGCAGTCTCGAATAACTCCCCTTAGTCCGTGTGTATGATTCCCATGTTAATTCAGCCTTCTTTGTTATCCTCTGCTCAAGGTGCACCTGAAATGCGTGAACGATGGCGTTCCTGTCACGAGTAAAAGCCTAATAGCGAGATTTAAAATATGGGTGACGCTATCAGTCAGGGAAATGAGGGAACAGCGAGGTGCCAGGGTGCATTATTTGCTGGGGTCCTAAACGTACCGTTCGGTGGTAAATATATTGTTTGCGTCGTGTCGAGAAACTCTTATTGAGTGAGAGGGGCTTGAAATCAGAGCCAAATAATTTCACCGAAACGATAAAATAGTGTATGAAGCGTTGAAATGGAGCTTCTGCTCCTTCGGTCGCCAGCTTGGCACGCTACCTCTACTCCGCAACGAACACTGCCACGTAATACTGCTAAGGCAAATTTTTTGGTGCGTGATTAGCTACATAAGGCAACACTGTTTCATATCGTCGTAGTGTCATTACCATGTAACTCCTTTTCTTGGAGGTTGCTGCAGATTATTGGACACGCGTTATCCGAAAAGTTTAAAAGCTGGTATAGAAAACGGTCAATGAAATTTATAAATCAATATGCAGGAGCGACGCTAAAATAAATTCATATAGGTGAAACTCAGCCTGCTTCCATGCAGTATTAGCAGTCCAGTCCTTGTGCGGTGCTCTGGGTGAACAGAAGTGCTCCAAAACCTTCGGCAGCTACGGGTGTGCTTCAGCGTGATATACATGCCTCGATAGATTACAGTGCTTTCTCGGCAAAATTCTGGCTCCTTATAACGGGCTTACGTTGCTATTTTTTTTCGAAAGTGTGTCTAAGAAAAAAGTAAGAAGAATGTTAGGATTAAACAAGATCGGCAGAGAACAAGTTTGGCTTCGACATTGTTGAACGTCGCTGCAATGGGCTCTACCTGCGCCCTCATCCCACATCACTTTGAAACTTTTTATTGAGAAGAAAAGTTCTGTCGCTCGGATAATGTCAACATTTAGCAAAGATAAAAAAAGAAACACCTTCCCGGCGGGATTTAGATAAAGAACGGAAAACAACAACTATCAGCGCAAGCGTCAGTCGAATTGCGTAGGTCACACAATACAGCAAGAATGCAGCGCTCCTCCTTCCGCTTATGTGATACGTCATCTGTCGAAGAAAACAAAGAAAGGTGTTTGAAAAGTTCTGACGGGGCAAAAACAAAATTTCACCGAGCACATGCCAATTTTTTTTTTTTTCATCTCACTTTCCACATTTAGCGATAAATAAAATGATCGCACGAGGCAAACCAAAAATGTCGCATAATGCACTGTACAGTTCAATGCGTAAGTCAGGACATTTAGCCCGAAGCAACACATGGTAGTGCTGTCAAGAACATGGTTCTCGCCCACGGAGGTGACGATGCTCACAGTTTGTTTAGGTACAGCGATTAGTTAGCAGAGGGCCCCCTTCATGCCAAATGACTAAACGCATATACAGGTCATTTCGCAAAATATATCTATTGAATTAGAAGACCGCTTTCTTCGGTATACATTGTCATACACTGTCAGCGGTATACTGCACCAAAGCACAGCCAAGAAGCGTTAATTAGCGAGCTGGTTAGCTGATATTGAACGGTCATCAATGGACGCATTATACTTTGAAAAGTGGAGTTAAAGCGTCTTCCTGAATCTTTGATTACTGACTTGACGAAAAATGTGTTAAATTAAAAGCTGCAAAATGGCTTGAAAAACAACCAGCTAACAACAAGGTGACATTTAAGCAGCTTTATTTACTGGGCTTGCAGGCCTATATATCTTTCGCCCACTGCACTTGCAAAAACCCACTGTGTGGGTAACGCTGCTGGGAAAAGCAGACTTTGTTCTCTGAGGTGCGTCTGCGGACGGTGAAGTGTCACCGCCACCCCGTGGTAGTTTTTTAACGCCAAACTCTTTGTAGACGCACGGTGAAAATCTCGCGATCGCGAGATGTGTCCACGAGGCGTCGAAATAGCTTCTGACGTCGTCATACTTCCCTTTTCGGCAAGATGGGTCTTAATTCTAGAATGTCGAGGAGAGGAGTCCTGAGATGCCGATTTCACCGACGACGAAGAGAAAGAAAAGAAAAAAATTAAAATATAACAAGTAGAAATACACACAATACAGAGGTAGAAGAGAATAAAGAGTTGATGCCGTTGCCATATGAGCTTTTAAACGAGGCTAAGTAGTAATGTTTTAGTAGTGAGTAGTAATTTTAAGCAGCAGTAGAAATTTTTTTCTGCATTTCGTGCCATTTAAAGACCGGTAAGGCAATTTACTCAGCGTAAACGGTAGCTTTTTAGTTTAGTCAGCTGCTTTTCAAGACCGTCTAGAGCACCGATATTGCCTCTTTTCCTGACACTTAAAAAATAGGGTCACCACCAGTAACCAAACCGTCATTCTTCCGCTGGCCAGCCTATCGTGCAAACCACTACTCCACGCCAATTCTGCCCGAAAACGTCTTTGTATTTCTCATTGTCTAACGCAGGAGGGCGCTGAGGGAAAGGACAACAGTGCCCGTAAGAAAAAGAGATAAATATGAAGGAAAAGACCCGTCGCAGAGTATAGCTTATGGAGAACAATGAAAGCGTCTAGAAATTGGCGAAAGCAAAATTCAAAACAATACAACGAAAGTGAATCTGCAAGATAGATGCGTTGCGCCATCTAGCGAGGTTGACATAAAGCACCAAAGCACAACAGTCTCGTGCGGCTCTCGCCTGGGAGCACCAAATGTGCCTCAAGGATCAATTTACCTTGATTTATAGTGCAAAAATCGTGTCAGAAACGGCAAAAGCGCGAGGAAACGAACATGCAGCAACATAATCGGCATCACTAAAAGAAATGCTTTTGTGTTACTGCGACTAAATGAACTTACCTTTTTTTTTTCTGTTTCCTACACTCTTGTTGCTCACTGTGTTTACACACTGACACTCGGACAAATCTGGCAATACATAGCCATAGCCACTTTGCAGGACTATTGGAAAAAAAAAAGTAAAGCCCGACGCCTATAGTTTCTTGATATCTTAATCGCGAGCGCTGAAACCGAATTTCCATTGTAACTGGGCGATTGGATACGCCGTTTGGGGGGCACAGCTGCAGTAGTGATAATGCGTGTGTTTAGACAATGTCCGTTTGCTCGACAGCACTGTAAAGGTGACAAATCACTACGAAGGCGCTCTGCCCCCGAACGCTCTTTCGAAATACAGTGAACATTGAAAACGTTCGCTCGTAGTTCTACAAATCCAAGCCACAAATATCTTTATCTTGATCGGCAAACAACGTTAATTTCAAGTTGTCTTTTTTCTTTTTCTTCAGCTCATCAGGTTTGAAGGGTGGAGGCGCGCCAAGACAGCTATATGAGAATCATTGGCTTCACGGCAACAACTGCTCCGGTTCGGTAAATTTAGTCCTCTATATCCCATAGTGCCAATTGGGCTGTTTTGTTTCTCAGCCTCCACAGTTTTGACCAAAATGTATGAGCAGGTCACTAATCGGTAGTAAAGTGAGAAGAAAAAATGAGATCAAGTATTTTTGCCATGTGACGGCAGGTGGGGAAGCAATACTTTTTCAAGTTGTTTCACAGCATCTGTTCACTTCAGTTTCGTCGTTGTTGCGGTTCCTTAGGGCAAAAAAGTTTATGAACCCTTGCTCTTCGACCAAGACAACTATACCTCCATTAACGGAGAACTAGCAAACTTCTGCGACATGTTTCTACATGGGCTTTCGCAACGCGACGTTGAAACTAACTGCTTTGGCTTCTGAGCTCTGTGTAAAAACAAGACGCGTGGTTTAATGCAAACTAACATCCCCAACATTACCGTTACTGAGAAATCGCAGCTACTATGGTTAAACCTAACGCTTAAATACGTTAACAACAAAAAGCTGCATTTCCGACATACAGAGCGTGCAGATTCTCCTAGCACCAGAGAAAAATATCACAACGCAGAAAAGAATTACGAATCTCTTGCAAAGAAAACGAAACGTCAGTTTTACGCATCGACTTTTCCTAACATGCTACTTACTAACCCTAAGCTGTTCTGGAAGACTGTTAAGCCATAACCCGCCAGGAGCTTATCGTTGCAAGATGACGAAGACGTTCTGAGCGAGAATGTTTCGAACGTCCTTTACATTACGTTCTCCTCAGCATTCACTTCAAAACCTGAAAGTGAACCGCCAAATGTATTCCAACATCAACATCTGTAATGTTGATGTTGGAATAAATAAATGAAATGCAACTTTTTCCTTCTCTGACGACTCAACAATGCTTAAAATAACATTTGACGCTATAGGTGACACCGCTGGTGACACCGACCAGAGCCTGCACTGACGAATGGGTGCGACAACCGGAGGCTGCCGTTTTGGTAAAAGTCCGCGAGCCCGTGAGCGCGGAAGAATACGTTTTTCTGTTCGTTTTTTTTTTTCCATGTGTACCACGACGACACACATTTGGAGCGATGCCACTGGCTGGAGGGTCCTTTGAGGGCTTTTTGCCGCTTTTTTCCTGACCTGTATCTGACTGTAGCGACATCGCTAAACTAATCGATTAATTGAAGTTAACTTCGTCAACAGGCATAGACGGTATTAATTACAAAATACTGGTAAGCAAGCTACTAGTGTCCTACTATCGCACATTTTTCCGCACTCATCCTCATTCCATACGACTGGAAAGTCGAGCATGTCATTCCTGTTCCCAAAGAAAGCTAACCCGTTTTCTCCCAGCAGCTACCGCCTCCCATCCCTCACAAATGTTCGTTCGAAATTAATGGAACACATAGTATACTCTCACATCGTAAAAATTTCTTCTTGAAACTTTCTCCACCGTAGCCAGCACTACTTCCGCGGGGAATTTTCGTGTGCATGTGACCCCCAGCTTGCCCTCTTAATTAACGAAATAGGCTCCAGCCTCGATAATAACACCCCGGTTGATGCCTTATTCTTGGGTTTAAAAAAATTCGGTGACGTACCCAACGAACAACAGCAATTTAGTTTTGAATTGGATACGGGACTTCATAACCAACCGTCATCAATTCGTGCACGCTAACAAGGGCTGTTCCCCTTTGTATCCCGTTACTTTAGGCCTATCGCAAGGAACTGTTCTCGGTGTTCTTCTATTAATAATCTATATTGTTACGTGGAGACTTAATGCATTTATACCATATATACAACACAGCTGCAACTAGCATAGCAGCGATCAGCACCATAAAACAGTTTCATTTCGTCGTCATCTACCTTCATCGCTTCCGCAAGGCAAGGGAGGAAAACACTTCACCTTTTCTTAAAATGACCCCCGGCGGTGCAAGCGCCATGCCGGCGTCAGAAGGCATGGATTCGTATGGCTTAACGCGGGAAACATGTACAGTCGTGAGCAAAAGTGGTATACAACACACAGTCGGTGACGGAGCTCGGGAAACTGCATCTAAATGTCATCTAGTGAAGCTATAAGGGCAGCAGCAGTGGCACATGCATGTGGGTAAAATGGGGCACCATCACTATTGTCTCGATCCGAGATAGCTATTGCTAGATGGCCTTGCAATGCAATTTTTCTTAGCTCCGCCACCGGCTGGGTGCTGTATACCACTTTTGCTCACGACTGTACAATGCCAGTGGCGGGGCGAAAGGAGGAGGACGTAGGCATAAAAGAGGCCAGTTCACACATCACATCGGTGACTTGGCGCACCACAAGATAAGGGCCACTGCATGGGGACAGAAGTTTCTCTGAGAGGCCAAAGCGGCGTGCAGGGGATCATAGAATCAGGGAGCCAGGATAATAGGAGACATGATGATGCCGCCTATCGTAGGCAGACTTCTTGGATGTCTGAGAGATGAGGAGCCGACTACGTGCTGCCCGGTGCGCTTCAGCGACTTGAGAAGTGACGTCACGTGCGTAGGTGCAATAGCGAAGGCTGATGGGTGAGTTGGTACGACATTCTCGGAAAAAGCAGCGCACCAGCACAAACACGAGGGAGGAAGGGCCAAGACACAGCTCTGACTAACAACTGATCGTTACTCAAAAAAGGGTTCGCATGTACTTAAACAGAGGCGCTCTGAATAAAACAATCAGTTGTTAGTGTTAGCGTTGTGTCTTGTCCCTTCCTCCCTCGTGTTTGTGCTAGTGCGCTGCTTTTTCCTTGACTGCGTAGGTGGTTATGGGGTGACCAGCAGGCGGGATCAGCGTGTCCAAAGGGAAGGCGGGGTTCCTGCCAAAGAGCAGGAAGAAGGGTGAATAACCGGTAGTGTCATGCTTCGAAGAATTGTAGGCGATGGTGACATATGGCAACGCGAGGTCCCAGTCTTGTTGATCAGGTAATACATACATGGGTGACAGTGTTTGGTAGAAGCGCCTGGTAAGGCCGTTGGTTTGGGGATGGTACGCGGTCGCGAGCTTATGTTTCGTATAAAATGAACGCAGGATGTCTTCAATGAAGTATACCGACCGCAGTCAATGATTAACTGGCGGGGAGCGCTGTGACGAAGAATGACGCTGTGTAAAATAAAATCAGCGACATCTGTAGCGCAGCTGGTGGGTAAAAGTCTGTGGGATGGCGTAACGTGTGGCGTGATTGGTTGCCACATGCAATCTGTTTATGACCCGACCGTGATGAGTACGATGAGCAAATTACGGCGCACCCGAAGGGCTAGACGAGGATTTGAGAACGTGCTCTCTACTGCAGCATCTCTTCTAGACGATGCAGCACCTAGCTTTCCATCGGGGAGCGGCCATAGGTACTTGGAAATGAAAAGCAACGGCGTTGTGGCGAACGGGACTGACGGCGGTGTGGGGAGGCCGATCGGTTGATGTGGGAAGGCTCGGTATCAACGACAGTCCTGGAAAGGTCGTGACGAGGCGAGAAGGGACGGGAGTAGTCATCGTAGGTAGAAGAGGATGGAAGGCGTGACCTTTATGGCTGGAACCATCGGTTTCGGCAATAATGGGCGATATGGTCGATGCAGGGGCAAGCAAAACAAATATGCCTGTTATCGGATGTGCGCCAGTCGTCTGGATTACGTCGACGCGGGGCGACATAAACAGGTCGGTCAGGATAAACTGTGCGAACTCCGGCGGCAGAGGACGGGTTGATGGCAGCAACGGAGTTGAGACCCAAGTTGTCGAGCTCTTGGCGAATAACGGCCTGAATTAGGGGAACGTCCGAGTGGCGGCTGTCGGCAAAATGTGGTGGCAAGGTAGCGGGAGAGATTGCCTCGATTTCGCGTCGGACGATACGGGTCACAGTTTCTGTCGATGCCGGCTGGTGTTGGGGCGGCAAATCTTGACTCGAAAATGTCGCAGCAATGTTAGGGAGGCGGGCAAATTACGGTGCAATGCGACGCAGTTTGGCGTCTTCAAAACGACGGCGCTCTTTTATGACGGTATCAACTGTGCCGCAGTCTTTGTACACAAACAAATTAATTGCATCGTCTGCTATGCCCCTTCAAGACGTGATCAACTTTATCGGATTCTGACATTTTGTGATCCACTTTGTGGCAAAGGGCGAGTACATCCTGCATGTAGACCACGTATGCTTCGGTAGATGTCAGGGCACGGGTCACGAGGGTTCTCTTTTCGGTAAGCTCCCGACCAAGAGGTTTTCCAAAGAGCTCACGAAGCTTCTCTTTGCAAGTGTCTCAACTTATCGACTGCTCTTCGTGAGTCTCGTACGAGGCTAGTGCCGTGCCATCGAGGTAGAAAACAACATTCGCTAGCATGAGTGTGGGGTCCCAGCTGTTACATGTGATGACACGTTTGTACTTGCGTATTCATGCTTCCACGTCTGCAATGTCCTTACCACTGAAGCAGCCAGAATTACGCGGGTGGATGAGGATGACTGATGGCAAGGACTCCGCTGGTGTGGGGACGGTATCCCGAGGCATCGTCGGGTAGGAAATCAGGCGACAGCTGCGGAGTTCCGTCGTTGGAGGCTGATGCCGGGATCAACGGCCGCACCTCCACCAAGATGTTGCGTGGAGACTTAATGTATTTATAGGATATTTACAACACAGCCGCAACTGACATAGAAGAGAGCAGCACCACGAAATAATTCCACTTTGTCATCATCTACCTTTGCCCCTTCCGCGAGGCAAGAGAAGAAAACACTTCATCTTCTCCTAACAGTATTATCTCCTTACTAACATCTCAAATATCCGCTTATTTGCTGATGACTACGGGATATATCGCATGGTCAGTAACACAA
Organism: Amblyomma maculatum; assembly: GCF_055883805.1. NCBI lineage: Eukaryota > Metazoa > Arthropoda > Arachnida > Ixodida > Ixodidae > Amblyomma > Amblyomma maculatum. The sequence goes on from NC_139344.1 coordinate 232,366,524, forward strand.
CAGGTGTTAATGCAATGCAGTCCGACCTTGATAACATCCAACCCTAGTGGAAAAAACGGCTCATGTCCTTAAATGCTAAAAAAGAGGAAACAGCCCTTTTTTATTTTCTATCGCAGAGAGTCCCATACAATCCAAAAATACACCCTTTCCGGTTCAGACATCATCTCTACAACTACTTGCAAATACTTATCTGCCGATGGACCAATCACTTAACGAAACTGACCAACGAAGTTACCGCGTGGTCGGCTCTCTTTACGCGGTAACCTTCGATTACCCTCTCCTGTAAAAATACTCACATAATGCAGCCTCGTTCGAGCAAAACTTGAATGCACATACGTTATCTGGGGCCCCTATCCAGCTAAACACATTAACCTTCTAGAATCTGCGCAGAACCGTGCTGTAAGTGTCATTTCGTATAATTGCTTATATATCTGTAGTGTCATTGACCTCAAAGTATAAGCGTAGCTTTCCAATTTTCTTCATCGACGCAATGTCGCTCGCCTTTCTTTCTTGCATAAATTTTTCCGCGAATTCCTTCAAAGGCTTACTGTATTAGAGGACACCGCCAATCCTGCCGCCTCAGCCATGCCAAGTTTGCGCACATGCCTTCAGCCCGTTGATAAGCTTTGTTTTTTGCACAAACGCCCAAGAACAGCAATGAACTTCATGCTTCTGTTGCTTTCACTTGAAATCACGGCCATTTGAAGCGTGCACACCACTTACCATGCACACCACTTATGTAAAACCGCTTCGCAGGGCCATTTGAAGTATTAAAAAAAAAAACAAAAAACGATGGCGTGGAGAAAGCAATTAAAAAAAGAATGCACACCAAGAGCCCGGCAGCTTGAGACCTCCGCGCGCAAAATCTGCATCTTTTTTTTTTTTTTTTTGCCTTCCTGCTTCACTGGCCAGTAACCTAATTCGGAACGTTTCATTTAGCGCTGGTAATATTGAAGGCTGCGCAGATATTTAAACATTGTTTTCATGCCTGTTAGAAAAACAACTGAACCAAACTTTTTGTTATAACACTAAAAGAAGGATGTTAGCAGGTAACCTGTCACTTGGGCGCATACGCAAGCATAGATAAAGAAGGCTGCAACGTTAAAGGGTTGTGTGCAGAAGTACACACGCCTCGTGTCGACATTTACCACGACGTTTGAGGAGTCGACTGGATATTATTAGTCCGGCTGCTCGCGTCGTTGACGGCACAGTAGAAGGTGGTTTGCAGGGATCACCTTATCTCGTGCAGGCCACTGATGCTTAGGGACATTATTGCTGGAGGTTAAAGTCGCCGAAGACAGAACCTACTAGATGGCTTCGGTTGTGTAGGAAAGCTCTCGTAAAGTTCGTGAGGAGGGGAAAAACGCTTCTGTGAAACATCTGCCAGTCGAACCTTTGGAGAGGATGCCGACGTTTGTGTGTTTTTCACTGGACACAAACATAGCGGTAAACCAACCGCGAAGAGTGCAGAAACCAGTTCGAGATGGCGGGAATTTACCGGGTAATGAAGCTAATCCCACAAGAGACACAGGGAGTAGAGCAGCCTCTATTAAGAGAGCAGCTGAAACTAAGACAGAGGAACGTTTCCAAGAAAAAAAAAGAAAGAGACGTCGCAAGTCGTCACCAAACCCGCGACCGGCGCAGCATCGCATTCCGCCGCCATACCCGCACCTACTCTGCGTAGCAGAAAGGAACCAGGAACCGTCGCCACCATCGGTGTAAGAAAGTCATCACTCACAAGTTGTACTACCAAGACGCTTTTTAGGAAGACGGGAATTTCTCTCCGTCAAAACCATGCGGTATTGGCGGGAAACCCATCAGTGCAAAATGGCGCCGCCATGGCTCCTCGTAGTAAAACTTTCATCTATGCCCATAAAAAACAAACAGGTATGGAAAAGAAGCCGTCGTCAGTATCCAGTGGTACGACCGAAAGGAAAGTGAATCAGAATCTTCTGCGTAGTCCTGGGTTCTTTTACTGGGCGCTCTTTTTTCCTGCTTGCTTCAATCTACTGTACAATATGCGCCAGTTGACCTTACTCTGCACTGCACCAGAGGTGAAGACTGTGACCGGCTGGTCTGCCGGTAGGTTACCGTCGTCAACTAGCACTGTAGAGACAAAGAGGTTTTTCACAAAACTATCATCGAACTTAATTGGCAATGAGGGATGGGACTCTTCTGAAGTTGAACTCATGAACCACTTGACAGCCAGCATGAAAAAGTTCAGCACAAGCATACGCCGCCAGTCAATCAGGCCCACTGGAAACAAGAATGCCGGTTATAGTAAGACTCCAAAAACTGTTGGCTTTAAGAGAAAGTGTAAGACGAGCGAAAGCAGCATTCCCAAGACAACTTTGATTACTGCCGCTCAAAGCGACGAGGGGACCGGCCACTAGATAGAACGCTCAAGGCCCTACGCAGAACCGCTGCATCTCGGACTAAACTTAGTCTGCAACAGAGAACTTATTGCACCGCAGAATGTGAAGTCTTTGAACTGATGTCTGATGTTGCGCGGTTCTGCTGTTCGTGACAACGTTGACTATGCAAGGCCCATTATCAGCGACTCAGGGGTCCTTAACGCGATTGTGCAAATAACTATAAGCCCGGTCTTCAAAAGTGTAAGCTATTAAATTGTGCTCACAGCTTTCAATGCTGGCATTTTTCTGATATCAAATGATCGAATTCATATTAAAAAACTGTAGAAAAAAAAACGATCTTTTTCTCAAAAGAACGTGAGTCGTGAATATATTTCTGATTACAGTTGAGTATTGTGCGTTTGTAATGCTTTTTCAGGGAATCCTTTTTGTGTTTCCTTGTCATTTGCGGCAGATGACAGACAGAACGTTTGATGAATTCGTATATGTCAATGACATACGAACAGAAAGGATTTGCACCTCCGTGCTGGCCTGCAGGTTAAAGGCCCTCATTTTGCTTTGCCCGGCGTTTCTATTTATGGTGGTATCACATCACTGACTCTTGGTTTTGATTTGCTTTTAATGGCACAACAGGAGCTTTGCAATGTACTGATTATTGCCGTCGCGAGTGCAGTGGAGAACATCAGTTGCCAGCTGATTGCTTAGTACCTGCTTCACTGTAGAGGTTAAGCTTTTTTTTTTTTTTTTTTTTTCAGAAGGAAATTAAAATCGCGGTAACTGTGGCAGTCTAGATGGACGTCTGAACAACACTATGATGAATAGATAACGGCGGTGAGAATGCGTAAGGCTGAGCTTGGAAAAAACAACCCATAGGTCCGGAACTTCCAACATGCCACGTCGCCGACATTTCCCTTTTACATAGAAGCCCCTTCGGCCTCCAATGTTTTTCTTTTTTCTTTAAAATAACGCGAAGAATACGACTATGATATTGCTCCTTCGCTGATGCTCCTTTAAGTGGTTATTGAACATTGCTGCCGTCTCATAGGTCGACATTTGTGGCACGTATGCTGACGTGAAGTTGAGGACAGCGCAGAGGGCTATGGAATGGAAAATCTTAGGTGTAACGGTAAGAGATAGGAAGTGTGCAGTGTGGGTTAGATAAATAACTCGAGTTAGTGAGATTCTATTGGAAATGGAGAATAAGGAATGGCTATGTGCAGGGCACGTAGTGCGAAGAGTGGATAACCGGTGGTTGGTAAGGTGTGAAGAACATGTGTGTGAGTGGAGAGAAAGTGAGAAAAGACGAAGGAAAACCATGTTTGGAGAAAGAAGAAAGAAGAGGAGAACGTGGAGGTTGGCTCGAGGAGCGCGAGGCACGAGGAGGGGAGAACAGGGAAATTTACAAAATTCCAAATTTTTGCTTCTTATTTTTTCTTTCAATCACTTTTGTGATCTTAAATCTTATGTTTTTGTTTAGATGTTAATTACTTTAATGCACTAATTCAGTTTGTGTAGGACATTTGGCAGTCCACACTGAACCCTGGCCAATCTCTCTTCGTCGGTATGCGCCAAATATCAAGGCAGAAGAAGAAGAAGAAGAAGAAGGGAAGCAGCGGAGCTGGTCGGTTGTCCACGGAGCTCGGGCGGTGCGTGTTCTGCCAGGCCTGAGATGGGCATCCAGACCTTGAGCCTGCCTGCCGCATCCTGTCCTGGTCCTCCTGCTGTCCTAGGTGATCGGACCAGGGAGTACTACAGCTTCAGCTCATCGCCGCTGCTGTAACGGCAGCTGTTCACCGGCACGAGCGTTCGGCGCCGTGCTGGACCCAGGCACGTCGGGGAGACCTCACTCATCGGCCGTGGAACGGCAACCCGAGGCCTCGTGCCTCCGCTGGGCCCCGTCCGGTGGCCTATAGCCTTCCGCTGGGCTTACCGAGGCCTCTGTGACTACCCGGACTGTTACTTCCCGGAGCGTCTGCACCGGCTTCCCCTACCCAACGAACTGGTGACTCTTGGCAATTTTGTGTTTAGTCTGCGTCTTGCTTGCTCGTCATACTCTCGTCCCGTCCATGTGTGTAGATATTCGTCGCTAACATGGTCGGTTTGGTCACGTATTTCGATTGGTGTCCTTGAATAAGCCACGGAACAAGGTGGCCAGTAGATTTGAAGAGAACCTCACATAAGGGTGACAGACTGTATTCCAAGGAAATGACAGCGCGGTAAAGCGAGAGAAATAAGATGGCTACACAAAATGAAAGAGGCACTGAACAAGGGTTGAGTGGGAGCCTCAGTTCGCAAGCAGAACCAACGTTCCGGAAAGGGGACTTGTTTTCATATTTTCGACTGGCAGATATGATTTACTCTGATTTGTTATTATTCTGTCTTTTTTTTTTTTGCAATTTTCCTTGTCTCCTCCTTCTAGAAAGCTCTTGATAACTATTCCCCTGCAGCTGCGTTGCTTATTAGGACCCTTTGAAATGCCTGTCCGGTTTCAAGAAACACGTGTCAGCATCGAACTTGTTTTAGGTGCTGACTCATCATTTACCTCGCATTGTAGTTTTTCCTGCTGCTGCTGCCGCTTTTTAATGCGACAGCATTACTTCGCTATGTTAACAGATTTCTGTTCGCAGACCGCGTCCGCAAACCGCGTTCGCAGAACGTGTCCGCAAAATCGTGTCCGCAGCAGTTGTAATTGAGAAGTGATAGAGGTTATTAAGGGGTGTCAATCGATAAAGGGTGATGTAATGCTATGTCCAATAATAATTAGGCCGATAGGCTAATTATGTAATTAATTAAAGGCAGAACACGCAAAATAGTGTCGGCTGCAGTTGTGAGTAACTGAGAAGTGGTAGAGGTGATGTCAATCGATAAAGCGTGACCTAATCTTGTGTCCGAAAAAAACATTAGGCCAATAAGTTATTTAGGTAATTATTTAGAGGCAAGCACACAAAAGCGTGTCAGCAGCAGTTGTAATTCAGAAATGGTAGAGGAGAATGAGTGGTGTCAATCGATAGACGGTGACGTAATGTTGTGTCCGAAAAAATAATTAGGTCAATAGGTTAATGAGGTAATTAAAGGCAAAACAATGTAAAAGGAAAGGCGAAAATGGTCGCATTAGCCAATGGCTTGGCGCTGATGTGAACGGGGTTCGGGGCGCCTAGGCTTCACCGCAGTCGAACCATGAGGAGCCGAGATGACGGAGCAGGAGCAGCCAGGGAGAAGAGGCAAAGAAGAGTGTTTTATACAACTTTTTACATGATAGGATATTTACAGGTCAAGAGAAGAAAACGGAGCTCTCTGAACATACAATGTCCGTCAGGTAAATATAGTTTGTGATCCCCGAGCTGGGGAAACAAAGTTCAGCGATACAATCCAATCAGGATCACTCGAGGTGCCGCCCACCGCCGAGGGTGAACCTCTTTGCACCTATTCCGGCGGCGAGGGCAAACTTCTTCGATGTCCGTGATGATTTTGTGCGGGCGATCGAGTTTCGGTACCAGGGTGAAACATCCCGCGAAGTCGCCCGCTCGCGGCGGTCATCTCGCCCGCGTCATTCCAAGGAGGTCACCCGCTTGCCTCTAGAATTCGGCGAGCGGGGTCAATGCCGCTCGGCGACGTGCCTCTTGCCCGTTCAGCACAAGAATAGGTTCCCCACTGTCGCCGCCGTGGTGTCAAGGGGATTAAGGTCCACAAGGCATTTCGTCTCTATCCCGAAGGAGGGGAGGCGGGAAGGGTGGTCGCTGCAGCCGGAAACAAAGGTCACTGCGCCGCCGTCGCCACCGCCTCGCTGCCCTTGACGGGGGTCACTCGCCAGCGTCCGCTAGGTACGTCTCCATTTCCAGCTGCTGGAGTGTGCACATACTTCAGCCGGAACCCCGGTCACAATAGCCCGTCCGCCGCCCGAAGAGGTCTCTCAGTGGGGCAGCCCACGCCGCTCCGCGAAGAGACCTGGATTCGGATCAGCCTGGTCGGTCCCGCCAAGTATCAAATCTGGCCCTCTGGCTCCTGCTTGCTCGCTGGACAGCTTTAACAGTCTTTTTTTCAATTCCCTTCACCTCTCTCAAGTCAATGCTTCAGCCGCGCCCTTGGCCGCCGCGATCGTACGGCGGAACTAGAAGCCGAGATCTGAGAAAATCTTGAAGGTCTCAGCTCACTAACGGGACCTTTTGCGCGTCGCAACTGTACGCTTCCAAAGAATAGCCCGCGCTTGGTACTCCGGACGCGAAATAGGCGCGAGTGACAGCGAACGCGTTGCTTGTTGATCCTCCTGTCTTGGATCCCATTAGCATGCTGCGTCCCCCACTTACTACCGAGCATTTTGCAGTGCCATTTTACGCGACCACGACGTCTCTTCCGTAGCAAGTTACTCCTGTTACCTGTCACTAGACCACCACTGCGCTGTGTCGAGTGACAGGAGGGGAACACTTAGATTTACAAAACCCTCGACGGTCTGCGTTTTTCGGGGACGTAACTGGCTTTGACCTTCTCTGCGCGCGCTTAGCCTGTTTTCCTTTCACGCGACAGCTACGGTCCCTTTCCAGCTCACCGCAATTGTCACCCGTCACGAAACAACTACCTGGGTGTTTCGATGTAAGGGTAAACATTTTCCAAACACCACGGGGCCTTGCACATTTTGTTGTGCTAAAGTCTTTGCAGCCGGACTTCGATCGTGCCGCATTTGACTTTAGACTTCACTGCTTGCACTTCGCTTGGGCTCCTTTCATGCAAGCTCTGCCTGCCCTGCGTACCAAGCGACGCATGCAACCCGCCAAGAGACCCGAGTGTCTCGAGGTGCAGGTAGCCAAGCTCGAAGAATCTAAGGGCCTTGTGCCTCTAGATCTACGAAAGCTTCCACGGCCTGACACTGATAGTGCCGCAGGGGGTTTTCGTGGACGCTGCTCACGCTTTGCTTGTGCGCCTTTCATGCGGCAGCTACGCACCCTCCGTAGGAAGCGACATATTTTTCCTCTCAAGCGACAACGTCCTGAGTGTCTCACGTTAGAGAAAGACGTGTTAAAGTGCTGAGGGGTCTCAAGCGCTTGGAAAAGCGTCTGCGGCTTGACTTCGATAACGCCGTAGTTGGCTTTTGCCTCCGCTGCACGCGCTTAGCTTCCTTTCTTTTCATGCGACAGCTCGGCATCCTTTGTCGCAGCCTCCTCATGCCACCTCTCATTAGACTACTGTGGTGTCTGGATACACAAATAGACTTTTTCTATGAACATTTAGTACCACAAAAGCCTCCACACCCTGACTCTGCTAGTGCCGTAGCTGGCTTTGATACCTGCTTCGCGCGCTTATCCTGTGCTCTTTTCGCGCGACAGCCACGCACCCTCCTCAGCAAACGACGCATGTCACCCGACAAAAGACAACCTGCGTGTCTCATGTTAGGGGAAGAGACTCGAAATGCTGAGGAATCCTGAAAACGCTGATCTGCGAATTCCCGGTGTTCTCACGCGACGCGTGAGCAACTTAGAGCGCTGAGGTGCCGATTCATTTCGCTTACGTAGCTTCTCGGTTTTCAACGCGGCTTTGAAAGTGACCTGAGCTTTCTCCTCTGTCTAGAAATCCCCCGTGTCGCCGTCGCTATGTGATGCCGCCCTTCTGTAACTTCCACTGGCGCGTCACTATTTCTAGCAGAGCCCTCAAAGGTTAAGCTACCAGCCTCCCTCACAGGGTCAATTTTACGCACCTCCTGCTCATTCTGGGGACTATGAAAGTCCGCTTCGCTTTCAGCGTCCTTTCTGCCCTCTTCATTCCCGCGCCTCGCTTGCAGCGCGCTATCCTGAGGACGCAAGCGGGTGAGATCCCGAACATCGTCATTTCCAAAACAAAGGAACTTTTCTCTTAGGTGCATATTCGAGTGGTTAGAAAACCCATATGGATAATGCTCGGGCAGGTTTTGCGAGACGGCTTCCTCGGTCTGAGGAACTCCAAAGTATCCTAGATTTCATTGCGGGCAATGGCGAACCTACACTACTCTCCTCAACCAACAGGCAGGCACGCTTGCCTGGCAACTCCGCAGGCGAAACGTCTAATGGGCGGACAACGTCCTTTCTAGCAGCCGAGTTACGGGAAACTTTACGCGGTTTTCCTTTTATCGCTCACTCTTCCCGAAAGGGCTGCATAACTCGCGGCTTTTCCCCATTAGACTGAGAGGAAAAGGTAATTCTTGGCTTACGGCAACCGGTCGCTATATGGCCTGGCTCTTGGCAACGGAAACAGACGATCGGTTTCCTAGCTTCAAAATCCCTCTCCTTTATCGCCTCTTTCTCTGTGCTACCTGTGGCACATTTCTCTCCAAGTGGGGCATTAGCCGACGCGTTTCTCTTGCCAGTTTTGGCTTCCTCATTTGCATTAACCTGCGCCTGCTTATGCCTACCCACCTTCGATCCGAATCGGACGCTCTCTTGCTACGATCCTCTTCGTTGCAGTCGCTGATCTCTGATTTCAATTTTCGCGTCTACCGAGCTTGCCTAATTACTAGTCGCAATACTTCCGGTACGCTCTATCTCTGCGATTAGTAAATCGAATCTTTTGAGCTCCAATTCCCTTTGTTTTGCTCTCTTAATCCTGAGGGCCTCTTCCTCAGCCTCCCTGAACTTCTCCTGAATGAAATCCCAGGTCTCGGAAATTTCATCCTCCTCAGCTCCACACTACCGAATTGCCCTCGCAAGTTTTCTCTAAGACTTTCCCAGATTTCAATGCCCAACTCTTCACAAAGCAAAATGAACTCTGCTTTCTCTAATTTGTTCAGATCCATGGCCACTTTCGAACGAGGACTTTCCCAAACAAATTGTAGCGTGATAACCCCTTCACCACGCACGCTACGCTACACAAAAACAAAATCTACCGAAGAGGGTCCACAACATCGGCAAGGAAGGACCACCGCGCCTCCGATGGTTCGATCAGCTCCGGCTTAGAAACGTCCAGAAACCTATGGAGATCCAGATTTCAGTCCAAGTCAAGATCCCGCTCCGGACCACCGATCCAACTTAACAAGGGCTCTAGAGTCTAGGGCCAGCCCAAGCAGCCGCAATTGCAGAAGGGCGCAAAGTAAGCTGAGCAGCTAGCTGTCACTTCTCTCACTGCTTTAAACCATATACCACGTCTACAAAACTCATACAATAACACCACTTGCACGAACCTCAGAAATAACTGTGACGTAGTGCAGCAAACAACGTTCCTATGATTTAGAGGGACGCCTTACAGCACTTGCCCTCAAACAAAAGACAGACGGCTTCACGCAAAAAATTAAAATCAATTAGACTCCTATGAGCTGTAATCATCCGCTACCCCGAAAACCTCTTCACTACTTATCGGACCCCCTTACAGGGGATATAAACAGGAGGACACAACCACATCTGTAACGCTCCAACCTACACATTTGCTGGGAGCCTGTACAACATAAGGAGAAAGACACCGCCGTCATGGGAGGGATGATACAATATCAGGAGGTTATACAACAAATCAGAACACTGGCGACACACATGAGCAGTCAGGTCGTGGAGACGAAAGAGCAGATGGACGCTCAGAATAGCCACTACACGGCTGAACTAACGAGTCTGCGCATCTTAATCAGAAAAGATTAGTCAACCTGGAGAATCAGAGAGAAGCCTATACATTCGGCCAGCACTCGGCGAAAGTTTCATAGCCAGGGGTGCTAATCTAGCAGACTGACCAGACAATAAACCGCAGCAGCACCGAACAATTAGGTATTCCGCAGTGGAACTCCCGCGATTTCAGACGCAAATGAAGAAATATACAGCACTACATAACAGGACTGGTTACTCCAGCTGATCCGTGAAGACACCGTAGCTTAAAGGAATACACAACGTACGGCAGCCAAGCTTGAGTCAGGGCGGTGATTCCCGTATTCAGAAAGCTCACTATAATATATCATCACGCGTCTGTCGCAGATATAGAACGCCCATTTTTCTAAATTCTTCCACTGAGAAGGAGACATATCAGCATATTCCTGTCATTATCTAAGTCTACTCAGGCAACACGACGAAAACGTCTTAAATTGCCTCTTCCACCAAATGCCTCAAAATGCCAAACAGAACCGTCATGAAGAGATTCTCGGAGGCATTGACAGATTGGGTAGACAAACGAAACAGCCAAATGCCGGGCGCTGACGCAGGCTGTTACAATTACGAATTTGGAGCTTGTCATAGACTTCTGCATAAATTTCAGCAGGATACGTTGTTGAGTAAATTGGTTCATTGTTATGGGAAGGTAGTGCGCCAAAAAGGCAATTCCGAGAGAGGACAGGACGGTACAAGCGCATACTTTCGACTAGTGTTTATTCTAACAGAAAGCAGGCTTACATAGTTTTGCCAGCACAGGCTCAAAACGGTATAGGACAGATATCGTAATAATCACAATAAGCAAGGAAACAAGTGGGGGGGGGGGGGGGGGGGGTTGCGGAGGCAATCATGGTGGCGGCATGCCCTCGAGAGAATGCATTTCACTTTCGTATAGCTTGAGTGACGTATCGCAGATACAGTCTGCACCCCTTTCGTTGGTGTATAATACGCCTCACAAGTCCTCGTGCTGTTTTGTCGTTGCACTTAGCAGGATCACCGGTTCATTTACTAATGGCTTACATTTGTGTATCAGCCAATATTTCAGAAGGTGACATCGATCTGCTTCTAGAACTCAGGTTCAACACTGCGGATATCGATGCATCAGCCGGTCTGGCCTCCATATACTTTGCCGCATGTTAAGAGAATTTGATACACTTGGCAGTCAGATAAGGGTTTTTATGCTTTACACTGCAGCCATTACGTTTATTTTTGATGGGGGCTCGGCCAGTTCGGGCACATAGGTGGCTGAGTTTGCGAGCCGCTATATATGTATGTTGCATATATTCCCACATGCATATGTACAACATTGTCTCAAGGGTCATCTATCTGTCGACACCAGATATTTGTCAAAAATGATGATAATATCAGCAGGATAAATAGACAGGTTTTTTTTAACAGCGACCAATACATCCTCTCTTTATCCTTATCTTACAGCCAGGCTCACGGACTGGGGAGCCTTCCGAAAAGCGTGTAGCCAAGGCACCATTGAAAGCATCACAGTATGGAGTAACATGCTGCACTACACTGCGACCGTAATTCGAAATCGCTGATCAGGAAGGCGGGGACAACTGGAATTGATCCGCACCTTCTTCAACTTTGGCAGGTACACAGAATCTTCACCAAACTCATGAAATGGCTGATGTACAACAAGAAACTCATAATTGAAGTTGCATATCTCATAAGCCAACGGAACATTATGCCCTTATAATATGCCCGCAAGAACTGAGCTCACCAGCGCTGTACTTCTTCGCAGGACCAATTGAGTACGGCAGAGCATAAGCTCTTCTGAGGTAAACATGAGCAACAACACTCCCCATGGCATGTCACTCAAAGCTACCAACTAGGCAACGAATAACTCTACACAAAATTTGCGACCGCTATACTGGCATCTGCTCTTACCCAGCAAGCATAGCGAATAACACGGACGTAAAAAAGACAGCCTAGACCGAACTATCACAGAAATATTTGCCATTGCATCGAGAATTATACCTTCCAAAACCTGGGATCTAAACAGATCGCACACCTTACGACTTACTCTGAGTTATGATTAGCAGGGATAGTGGATAGTGATTAGCATCACTATCCACCGGAAACACGCCGAGATAGTGATGATACCTAAGCCACGGACTGCACCTCATTTCGGAAATCGGTGACAAGTTCCCTGACAAGCAGGCAAACTCTGAGAGAGTCATACAACTACGCCTACAACATTATTTGAATGGCAATAACCTAAAACTATGTTTAGCTTCCGACATACAATGTGCACATAGGAGATTATCCTCCAAATCAAAGAAGAGATCCTCGAAACGATTTCAAAATGCAGAAAGAACATCGTCCTCCCTTAAGACCTTAAGGTAATGTTCGATAATGTCAGCCATGAATTACGCGACCTTGACAGAGCTCAGTCATTTGGGAAATGGCAGACGAATATAAAACTGGGTGAAACCATTTCTAACAGTTGTACGGGACGGTCGCATTAGAGATCTCAGAACGGACAAACTTGAGACACCGAACAAGGGTACACTACAGTTATTTATTTTATTTGTTGTTTTCCTCTTTGATCTTCAGCATCGTGGAGTCTATATATAGCCTCCCCAAGCCATTGGATACCATACAGGACATTCGTCATGCACTGTATGAGGACATTACCTTCTGGATAACAATTGACTCCCCCAGAGAGGAGATCGAGATGCTCCAAGCAACAGCAGATAAGTGGTCCAAAACACGGGCCTTCACTGCTATTCTAAACACATTCGAAGCCGTAAGAATGCCAGAGTCCCCGCGCGTCCTCTCCATCAAACTAGACCGCCAGTTGGAAGGAAATGTGATATCGGAAGTACGAAAACTCTACGGCTTGTGGGAATCTGGTTGCCGTTCAACGGAAGGATAAGCCACACCCTCAAGCGTTATTGCAACTCTGTGGCCCATGTGCTCCAGATACCATCCCATGACTGGTCATTGCGCCCAGCTCTACAAACACCTTCGGCAAAAAGCATTCTTGGGGCGAGTTGTCAGTTGAATTCACATTACCACAAGAAAAAACAGCAAATTTCTAGATTTTTCAAAAATATTCTACAGGGATGAAATATTGCTGCTTCATAAAGTGCATCATTACAGCGCACGTTGATTATAACATCTTCGAATAGGTAGAGTATCTCCGTGTTTAATGTGTTTCTTCTAACCATTAAATTTGACAATTGCTAGAGGGTGTTCAGATGTTCCCCAAGATTTTTTCTGGACCGCTGTTACTGATCAGTGACCTTCCTCGCTTTGGTTCACCTGACATCCATTTATTCGCATACAACTTCACTATTTTCCGCAGCAATTTCTTTGTGAAGGTGGGCACGGCGAGAGCCTCAGAACAAAAGCACCTGAACCGCACTTACACTGTATTTGTTCAGGCCCTGCTGTGATCTTTGATCGACGCAACTGACGCTTCAAGCACGACCGCAGACATTGGCTATTCCGACAGTCATCGTGGGCTGCAGGCAAGTTGGCCACCCGTTATCGTGGAGGAACCAACGCATGCGCATGGAACCCCTACGACGACCGCTGTCTTAAGGATTACCCGGCGCGCCGGCTACTTCAAGGCGTCCTGTAGGCGCGGAGAAAGCCTCAGAACAGAAGTGACTGAACCGTACGTTGTATTTTTTCAGGTTAGTAAAACGGAAAAATGTTTTAAGAGCAGTAATAGGTTTGTTGCTGTTCTCTCGCGCTCCGGTCAGTCTGTGAAGAACGTTTTACAATGTATATCTGAGGTACTGATGTTGGCTGGGGGTGTTGAGCGCAATCCCAGACCTGACAACGTTGAATCCGTGTTGCGCGAACTTTTGGCCGGACAAAAAGAGAAGATATCGTAGATACATGAGACACGCAGACTTCGTTTCTATACCGGTTAGACGAAATGAATAATAAAATTATGGTTTTGGAAATTACACTGGGCAAAGCACACATTCAGGAAGAAAGGGTAAATAGACTAGGAGCAATGCTGCAAGCAATAACAAGTAACGAATGGCCCAACGAGACAACATAGCCGAGCTAGAAGACCGCAGTCAACGTAATAATCTGATTGTGCTGGACATTGAAGAACATAGTAATGAGACGAATGAAGATGTTAAGAACAACGTACTAGTCGCGAAGTTTGTGAAGAACGCCTGGGTATCAAAGTGAGTACCCCGGGGAAAGGATCCACAGACTCGAGAGGGGGGGGGGGGGGGGGGGGGGAGCGACATAATGAAACAAGACCGGTCATCTGAAGATTCTTAAATTATAACGACAAAATCTGGATATTCAAAAACTGTAAGAAGTTGAAGGACACGGGTATGTCAGTTTCGGATTACTTTTCCGCAAGGACACTTCGGAGACGAAAAAAAGATCTGTGGAATAGCGCTCGACGTAGAGTAAAGGAATAGGAGTACGAAGGTGGTCTTGTAAACGATGAGATCAAAATTAATAAGGAAACATTTTATTGGGATGACGTAGGAATACGCAGTCATATTGGGTCAAAAACAATTGAAGAGCATCGGCCAGCATGTATGCCAAATCAGAAACAAAATTGTGGATACTATTCTGATTATTGTCAATGCGCAAAGCTTTGTAGATAAAGTAACTGAGCTTTAACATTTGCTGACCCAGTATGATCCCGACATGGCGGTCGTGACAAAAAACTGGTTGCGCCCGGATGATCCAGGACTGTGAAACAAAAAGAATTAGGCCGAGATATCGTTCTTGTATAAGCTTCTTAAGGAGAAGATAAACTTGCACAGAAAATTACTGCTGCAATACACCTACAAATTTTATCAACCAATCACCGCAACCGTTTTGGTGTCACATTGCTCCGCCGAAAGAAGTAATTAATTATGTTGTTGATGATGGATGTGAGCTTAGTTATCCCCGTTCACACAGCTAACAAGTGTAATGCGTATTTTCCCTCTGTGCTCGACCAACATCATGCCAACTCCCTCCCTCCCTTCCTCCCTCCATCCCTCCCTTACTCACTCACTCACTCACTCACTCACTCACTCACTCACTCACTCACTCACTCACTCACTCACTCACTCACTCACTCACTCACTCACTCACTCACTCACTCACTCACTCACTCACTCACTCACTCACTCACTCACTCACTGACTCACTCACTCACTCATTGAAAGACGTTACTCTGTCGGAAGGGGAAATTATTTCCGGTTTACTAAATTTAAAAGTCGGCCGGTCCAGATGGCATTCTTAATGAATTTCTGAAACGCCATGCTGAACGGTTTGCGAAGTATGCTATTACATTTCATGCGTTTCTAGAACAGCACAGTTAGCCTGACGACTAGTTACGAGAACGTGATGTTGAAAATTACGAACCAGATGCAATAACTTGCACGTGCTGTAAAATACTCGAGCATATATCTGAAAAAGCATGTTTCGCTGCTTTGAGAATTCTGGCACTTTCACTACAAATCAGCATTTGACTTCAGACAATGCTCGTCAACTGTAACACAGCTTATTGAAACAGTTTATGATTTTGCATATGCGATTAACAATAGAAGCTAGATCAACGCAATATGCTTAGATTTGTCGAAGATGTTTGACGCGGTTGCGCATTCTGAGCTGGTCCCAGAACTGGCTTATGTTGGTGTTACGAAGAAAATTATTTTGTGGATGCACTCCTAAATGATAAAATGCAGTTTGTCTCATTTGTCTCAATTTGTCACTTGTCTCAATTTGCCACTTGTCTCAATTGTCTCATTTATTCAGAGAAAAAACAACCAGGCGTTATTTATAAAATCCCCTCCAAGTGCCCGGCCTCGTATATCGGCGAAACAAAAAAATCTCCGTTGGTGGATATTACAGCCCAAAAATGGCGTCCGGCAATGGGACTCGGAAAGCAATCCCCTCGCCGAGCACTGCGAACGCGCCGACCACAAAATCGCCTTTGAGGAGGTGAGCGTACTTGACGTGGAGACCAACCCTTTCAAAAGACATCACGTCGAGTCGTGGTTCATCCGGCTGACAACTGCAGCAGTGAACAGGAAACCGGGGACGCTACCCTCCGCGCGCACAATTGGACATCGCTACGTGTTGGGAAAGGGGAAGCATGGGCCGCTGCCTGCTACTGAGGGCCTCGAACTTTAGTCGCTCCTGAGGAAGGGACCGAGGTGGTCCCGAAACGTCGGGTTCTAATAAATAATTTGATTGGTGATAGTGTTTATCAAACTTTTGTTTCAGTTTGTTAAAGTACGTGGCGTGAAATCTGAAATGTAACTTCTGGAGTCTCCAGTGATCCGTACTGCGACAGGTTTGCTTTTAAGTTACATTTAGGACATTGCTCAAAGTCCCAACAGCGATATTACGTTGCATCTGCAGTCGATTGTCTCATTTATTTAGCTGATTCAAGTCAGGAAAATCAGGACTTGATGAATGAGGGTTCAAGTACTATACAAAAATAGTATTCGAGATCGAAAATGCAAATAAATAATGCTGAAATACTTTTCGCAAGGATTATGGGCAACACTAAAAATATTAAACATTATGCTTACCAGTTTGACAGCACGTGTCAGGCACTTTAAATATTTAGGCATGACCATTTCTGATCATCTGATTTGGAAACTGCATGTAAATAAATATTTGCGCGTCATCTGAGCGAAAGCTTTGGTAGTCGAAGCGTAAACTTCAACTTTCTCCTACAAACGCCAGACTTACTGCCTATATGACTCTAGTGCACCCCAAGTTTGAGTATGGAAGTGTTGTATAGGTTCCCTACAGAATAAACCAAATAGTTAAAATTGAGACGTCTCTGAGACGTGTCGCAAGGCTTAAACTGTCAAAATACAGATCAAAACTCGGTCACAGAACTTATTGGTAAATTTAACTTGCCTCAACTTTCGCAGCGAAGACAAACTGCCAGGTTAAAATATTGTTATTTAACGGACCAAGACCAATTGAATTTCGACAGAGAACATTATTTTCAAAAGCGATCACCACGTCCAGCATGCGGTAGTCAACCTGCACAGTTCCTTCCTTTGCGGGTGAAAACGACTACGTTTCAGTTTTCCTCTTTCCAAGAGCAGTTGAACTCTGTGCTCCGAAATAATATTACTTAATTCACTAGACCAATTCGAACAGTCTATCCTCCACAAAGGCGCGATTGTATATGTCCCGGATGTGTGCTAGGTCGTCGAGAAAAGCAATCTTCGTGCCCGTGTTGAGATGCCGGTATTTAAAGTTCATGACCAGCACGTGAGCTTTTCCATGCCGGAAATGGGCGGTACTTCTTGCGATGCGGAGCCCTCGTTCTAAGAGCAACTGGGCATTTCCTTCGACGACGTGTTCTACTGTTTCGATGTCTGTTTTGCCCACACAAGCGACGACACTAGATCGGGGAGCGCGTTTAAGCCTTCGTCGAGGACGTTTAGAGCGATGTGGTGCGTCGATGTCGTTGTAGTAGGTATGGCGTTGTTCGTCGAGAGCTTGATGATCTTTGAGCGAAGTCAATGATCGCCCGATGCTCATTAAAAAAAATCCATATCCAAAATCCCTTCACGGGAGCACTGCTTCAAGGCCACGAAACTCGTAGGGTAAGTGCATCTATTTGCTGTCACTCTTGCGGTGCATCGCCCGGACGGCGTAATAAGCAGGTTACCACCAGCGGTGCGGATAAGCGGGCCATCCCAAGCGGTCTTCAGTTCCTTGAGCTGGGCGACGAACGCTCCACCGACGACAGAATAGTCGGCTCCGGTGTCCACTAAGACGGTAACCGTGCGACCATCAACAGAAACTCCGAGATTACTTGTTCGTGCCCTCGTATTGTCTGTTGGCTTCGGTGTTAGATCTCTACTTCGTGGTGTGCTGAGGTCGTGGCCGGGGCACACCGTTGTCACTTCGCTGGGCGGCGGCGTCAACTTGGAGTCTGGTCGTGTGGTCGTCGATGTGACCGTCGTGCGTAGCGGCGGTGTCACTTTGAAGTCTGGGCGCGTAATCGCCGAGGGCGCATCTTCATAAGGAGCGTCGGCGTAATAGCTGTATCGTCGTTATACTCGTCGTTGACGGCGGAGGATCTTCGTTTTTGCGCCGTTGAGCAACCTCACCTCCAATAGGTTGCTGCCTGCAGTTCCCGGGGCTGGGAAACCTTCCTTGCACAGTGTCATTGTAGTAGCGGCCCGGCGGCGCAAAACGAGCGCTGAACGGCGATAAGGATCGGTACCGGCGGTTTGGTGACTCTTCTTTGCGCAAGTAGTTGTCAATTTCCTGTGGTCTTTCGCCAGGATATGGTCGTGGAGCATCAATGGCAAAACCGCGAAGCTCAATTCGTCCGTATGGGCAATGTCGAACGATATGGTCAGCCTCACCGCAATGAAAGCATAGTGGGCGGTTGTTGGAAGTCCTCCAGGCGTCGCACTTCTTGGGGCTTTGGCGTTGCTCGTAGGCATGGCGGGTGGGGGCCAAGGGGCGGCGTTCGGAAACAGGATGGAAGCGACGGAGGCTTGGCATCGCATGTAGAGTAGGCGAGCTAGGTAGCGCGCCGGCGTAGTTCACGGCTGGCGATTACACAGGAGCGGCTGTCTGGCTTGCTGTACCTCTTCGCGGACGATGTCCTACTTGGGGCTGTTGAGGTGATGGTGGTAGGAGCCGGTGAAACTCTTCACGGACAACTTCGCGTTTAAGGTCCCGAAGGCTGTCTCCGCTCGCGGATTCGCTCCTGTATTGGCTTGCGCAGGCCGGTTATAGTGCTCGATCATAGTGGCGCATTCGGGTGTTCATGGTCTTCTCTATGGTGGACGCTTCGCTTTGAAATTCAGCGACGGTTTTTGGCGGATTTCTGACAAGTCCTGCAAAAAAGTGACTCTTTAACGCCTCGCATAAAATTTTCAGCTGCTCCCTTTCGGTCACGTTAGGGTCGGCACGGCGGAAGAGGCGCTTCATCTCCTTACCGTAAGCAAGGGCAGGCTCATTATGGAGTTGCAGTCTTGAACACAGTGGGACCTGGGATCGTTCCTTCCGGACGACCCTTGCAACGGCCGTCAAAAACTCCGTCTTGAATGTTTCCAAATCCTTCAAAGAAGTCTCATGATTTTCGAAACATATTCTGACAGATCCTTGAAGAACAAAGTAGACTTGCCTTAGTTTCACAGCGTCGTTCCAGCCACTGAACCCTGCCACACTATCGAATAGGTCCATTCAGTCTTCTGGATTTTCAGTGTGCTGTCCTTCGAAGATGGGTAGCTCCCGGGGCTGCACGAAGACCAGGGGTGGTTTCTGTTCGTCCACCTCGGCTAACCTTCCGCGAACAGTAACAGAGAGCCTTAGCCATTTTCCTTTCTTATGAGTCTGTCTACGACAACAAAGGAAACGTACGGCCCATAAAGTGGAAAGAAAGTGCTTGTAGAAAGCAAGAAACGTTCTCGTTATAGCGGACTATTTTCGCAGAAATGCAGTTTCAGTTAAACTAGTTGAAAATTTTGAGTAAATTATTTTACGGGAATTAGAGCGTAGAGTAGGCTGCCATAAATACTGTACGAGACAATGTGCTCATAGTAAATTTATGCGCAGAAAACTGAGGACACTGGCTGGAAGATGCTTCGGGAAGAATTCGCAAATGAACAGCAGCGCGGGGCGCTTGTGCGGACATTATCAGGTACTGAGAGTGCATTCCTACGAAAACGCTTATGGTATATGTTCATAGACATTTCACAATGTCTTCAATGTTAACCGCAAGCGAATAAATGATTTAAATGCGCATGCGCGTAAGTTATGTCCGCTAGCGAAATGTTTTGCACTCACAAGCTTAAGCTGTGTGCATGAATTCCATGTCCATTCAGCCTTCCATATTATCCTCTGCTCAGGGTGCACCTGAAATGCGTGAACGATGGCGTTCCAGTCATGAGTAAAAGCATATTAGCAAGGTTTAAAAGAGGGGTGACCCTCGCCGTCAGGGGAATGAGGGAACAGTGAGGTGCCAGGATGCATTTTTGGCTTCGGCCCTGAAAGTACCATTCGGTGATAAATGTAATGGCGGCGTCGTATCGAGAAAATTCTTATTGGTTGAAAGGGGCTTGAAATAAGTGCTACATAATTTCGCCGAAACGAAAAATTAGTTTGTCAAGTGTTGAAATGGGGCTTCTGTCCCTTCGGTCGCCAGCTTGGCACGCTACCTCTATTCCGACAACGAACACTGCCACGTAACATTGCTAAGACAAATTTTTTGGTGCGTGATTAGCTACATAAAGCAACACTGTTTCATATCGCCGTAGTGCCATTAACATGTAACTCCTTTTCTTGGAGGCTGCTGCAGATTATTGGCCGCGCGCTATCCAAAATGTTTAAAAGCTGGTATAGAAAAACGGTCAATGAAATTTCTAAAACAATATGCAGGAGTGAGGCTAAAATAAATGCATATAGGTGAAATTCAGCCTGCTCTAATGCAATATAAAGAATCCAGTCCTTCTTGTGTTGTGCACTGGATGAACAGAAGTACTCCAAAAACTTCGGCAGCTACGGGCGTGCTGAAGCATGATACAAGATTACAACGCTTTCTCAGCCTAATTTTGGCTCCTTAACTATAACGGGCCTTCGTTACTATTTTTCATTCGACTGTGTGTCTGAAAATAAAGTAAGAATAATATGAGGAATAAACAAGCTCGGCGGAGAACAAGTTTGGTTTCCGCGTTGTTGAGCGTCGCTACATCGGGCTCCACCTGTCCGCTCCCACATTATTTTGAAACTTTTTATTGAGGAGAGAAACTTCTGTCACTCGGATAATGTCAACATTTAGCAAAAAAAAAAAAAGAAAAGAAACACATTCATGGCGAGATTTAGATGGAGAATTGAAAATAAAATCTATCATGCAGGTGTTAGTCGAATTCCGCAGGTCACATAAAACCATAAGTACGCAGCGCAGTTTTCTATTGAAGGCAGACAACGTTTCGAAAGACTGCTTCATACAGGTTCGTTTCTGAAAAATTAGGACCTTCTGGATGTTGAACGCTGTAATTATTCTCCAGACAAGGAAGCAGTGCCAGACATAACAATGAAAGAACGCTTAATAAAGATGCCGTTTTGTTTCAACAGAAAGAGTGCACTTATTCTGCGTAGTTATCCCAACATATTTCAAAGGACCTACGTAGACTTTAGTGATGTTCGCGTCCCAGGACATGGTGGCGGTAAACGCCGCACCAACGGAGCTAAACGTTTCCACGTACTCGATGCGAGCGTTGACCAGATAGAGGAATGGCGCACTGAGCATGTGTTGCTCTCTCGGATGTTGTTGTTGCTGTTATTTAATGAGGTTAATGATGACACCAAAATTAATTTGCGATGTTGGTTAGTCCTTTGATGTCGGGCGATGACAGGAATAGGCTGGTGTCGTCTGCGCATATGATGTATTTAACTGAGTTACTGATATTGCATATATATATATATATATATATATATATATATATATATATATATATATATATATATATATATATATATATATATATATATATATATATATATATATATATTATATATATATGTTGAATAGAAGCAGTCTCAGACGGCTGCCCTAAGGCACGCAATTTGTATTTATTGCCATATTGGAAGAACCGTAGTATACAACAAACTGAGAGCAAGCGCTGAAATAAAATTGAGTAAGGCTGAGGCCATGCCCACGTATGCCGTAATCGTCAAGTTTCTTTTATATAGTTTTGGGAATAAGTATATGAAATGTTTTACTAAAATCTGCGAATATTCATACGGTCAGATGCTGAGCTCCGAAGTGATTTATTATATACTCTCTTTGATCCAGTAAAGTACGCTCGTTGATCTGCATGCTTTTGACTATATACTGGAAGTTGGCTATTACAATGTACTTCAATAAGAAATTTTTGTAAAGTCGATACGTTATTTGTTCTAATCCCTTGGGGAAAAAATGGAAGTAGTAAAGTTATTTAAATAAGTAGTCGTGACTTTAGCTATCTGCATGGAAGCGGCAAAGCGTCTTATGCTCAGCGCGGTATTGCAAATATGCGTGAGGGTAGACACAATGAAATGCAGTGTGAACTTTACAGGTAGATTTTAAATATCATGCAAATTGAGACTTGACGTATTCTTTAAACTTTACTCACAGTATAAGCGTCAGCTGCATCTGCAGGCTCTGAAAACATTGAACCCTTTTATTTGTCGCCCCCCTCACCCCCCCTTCCAAAACACACACACACACACACACACACACACACACACACACACACACACACACACACACACACACACACACACACACACACACACACACACACACACACACACACACACACACACACACACACACACACACACACACACACACACACACACACACACACACACACACACACACACACACACACACACACACACACACACACACACACACACACACACACACACACACACACACACACACACACACACACACACACACACACACACACACACACACACACACACACACACACACACACACACACACACACACACACACACACACACACACACACACACACACACACACACACACACACACACACACACACACACACACACACACACACACACACACACACACACACACACACACACACACACACACACACACACACACACACACACACACACACACACACACACACACACACACACACACACACACACACACACACACACACACACACACACACACACACACGCACACACACACACACACACAAAAGAGAAGGAAAAAAAAAGAAAAGAGAAATGGAAGAATGCCTAAATTGTGACTTTTTCTAACTTAAAAAGAAAGTGGTCTTCTAACTTAAAAGCTGTTTTCAAAAGTCGTGGAAAGTCTTTGGTGAAATACCCTGTATATAGAGCACAACAAACCAGCCTGCTTCACTTAAAGCAGAAGCAGTTGTGCTTAATTTTAATTAACTGCACGTGTAACATGTAATGGGGCTAACTGGTTCTAACACGCTTAAGTCTTAACGCGCGGCGTTACAGGTGTGTCCTCGTTATTTTTGTTCAGTAGTTCATGGAGCTTGACGCTGCAACGCAACACTGAAGATTCTAAGACTCGCCTGAGAAGAGGACTCCGCCTTTATTCCAGCTCCATCTTTACTGTGCACCAGAATCTATTTATTTTTATTTTTAATTTTGTGCAAATGCGGTCGCAATAGTTTAGTTTCTTATTCGTCTCGTCTTGATTAGAGGCGTTGATATTCGGCTGCTGATGCCAACCAAGGTGGTGGGTTTGATAGCAGCCGCGGCAGTCGTATTTCAGTTCAGGTTAAATGAAAACAATTCGGCTCTGTATGGTGTCGGCGCACTTTAAAGAACTCCCACTTGGTCTAAAACTCTAAATTAATCCAGAGCCCCCCTGTACGGAATTCTTGATTGCCTATGTTTGGCTTCGGAATGTTAAACCCCACAATTTACCGTTTGTCTTGATTAAAGGCGGCCATTACCGTGCATACACGATGCCATCTTTGTTTTGATGCGTAAAAACGTGATCATATGAGGGCCCTTCTGACATGTATTTCATTGCAATGATTAACGAGTACTAAACTGGCTTCGTATTACGAGAACGTAATAGAGTGTTCAGCTAGCGAGCTAGTTTAATCAGATAGGTTCCGAATGTCTTCTTGTTTTTCCGTGTTTTCCTAACAACACAGTAAGAACTTTCTGCCCCGGAGTGCTTCGCCAAAGCTCGTTTGTTCCACGCCATCCATGCTTGTTTGGGCGCTTGCTTTGAAATCAAGTAAAACAATGCCGGGTACTTTCAGTGCATTAGGATGAGCCTCTATACTCTGTGATTGGAGCTCACTGGGGCGTATTTTTGTTTTCCTGGTTCCACCTGAAAAAGCTGGACCGAGGAAGCTGCGGCCAGTGCAAATTGCGCCGTCACTACCTGGTTGATTACTTTGTCTGTCGCTGTCGCTGCGACTTAAGCCGGGGCAAATTTTCGCCCGCATCAGCAACAGGGAAAATCAATGCGGCAAAGTGTACACGCCACAGCTCATGCCGAGCAGGCGCACCCTAATGATTGCGGTGTCCTGATGAATAACCTCTGCTGTCCACCCCTTTGCTGTAACTCGCAAATTTGCACAGTTCATTTACAGCGCGCTGTCACCATATCTTGTTTTGTGTTGCTAACCAGTGAGTGCTCGTGCTATTTGCCACCAGGAGCAAGTTCCAAATAAGGTTAAAGAAACGTACTGTCAGAAGTTTGTAATCAGTCGAAAGCGATTCTTGTTTGTGGCTTTGTTGGACTGGCTGAGTATGCTAAAGGAGAGCAACCTTGTAATCGCCGGGAAAAGAAGAATAAACAATAGAATTAACTGACTGGCGATGCTATGTGAGGCGGGTGTGCCTAGTTATACGGTAAAGAAATTGTTAAAAGGACGCTGCTGACAACTTCGCGCGCAAGCTCGAGCAATGCCTGTTTACTTTTGGTGAAACAGAACACAGCGCTCGGTAACAGCATCTGCAATGCAGCTTCATGCTGTGAAATGCGCAGCAGACCACGGAGGCTGCGCGCGGATATGCGGGCTGAGCTTTCGTTTCTTGCTCTTCGCACCTTAATTTCTTTGTTGACCTCATTGCGGTGCTTTTCCCTACTGGTGCACCGCTCGCTATGCTGCTTGACGCGGCTGCGCCCTCATTTCCCCCTAGTTTCACAGTGCGCAGAATTTTCAATTTTTCTTTAGATCTGATCTTTCTGGTTTTCAGTCTCTTTTTAGTGTGTAGTGGCCTTGCTATTTTTGCAAAATCATGTCACGAGAAAAACAGAAATAGTTGTTGTTAGCAGCGGCGCAAGCCTGCATTTCTATTTTCCTTCTTGTGTGAAAAAAAAAAAAAAAAACGAAGCTTTTTATTGACTGCTTTTTGTTCTAATCGCATCAAACGCTCCGCAATTTTGGAAAATAAATGCCAGGTTAGGGTGAGAAATTTTCTTTCCTAGCTTTTCTTTCCTTTTTTCGTTGAGTTTTCATGTCTGAGCACGAAACAGTACGCTACCCAAAAGGAAATGCTATCTCAGGAGGCGTAGTCGTCGCTGGTACTGACAGTCGTGCTCTTTTTTCTTTTTTAAGGTTTCAAAGTCATCAGCAGTTAAAGTTTATTACAGTTTAGCGACTTACTCCAGAAAGCACGTAGGGCGGATTGAACGGATCTGCGACAGCAACCTGTATATTTTAGCTTTCCTGTTGCAGGCGTTTGTCACGGAAGTTTCATGCAGTCAACTAAGATGAATGGATAGACAGGAATCAAACGCCTAGCTTACGAAAAAAAATTCCAAGAACACTATGGAATCTACACTGCAGAAATGCGAAAGCCTAAGCGTTGCTGGTGCACACGGTGCATCACGTTTACTCTCATTATCATTAAATGTACCGTCATTACCATTGCTAATGTTATTATTGTCATTGTCACTAACTGCAGCGTCATTGTCATCGCTACTATCATTCTCACAGTAGACAAGGATAATTATGACGCGCATTTTACAATCCCGGGCGTGGCCCAGGTTGTTAAAGCTCTGCTGGGCATCCGAGGGATGGATCTTCGATTCCTGGAGGATAGATGATTTAAACTTTTTTGATGACGTCATCAAGAATATTGACAAGTGATACATCAGCGTGCAAATCCCATGCACAGGTCCGACGCGCAGATCCCGCGCACAACTCTCGCACACGGGATTTCGATCCATGACCCTATAGAGAGACTTTCGCCTTTAAAAAAATAGGTTTTCTTCAGAGCTACACTTGCTGTTGGGCTAGTTGGTTCAAATCCATATTTGGGAACACAGCGCGGAACAGGACACAACACAAGAGAACGAAGGTAGACAGGACGGAGCGCTGATTCGAAAGAACGTGACCCGTGATCAAGGCAGGGAGCAAAACACTACTGAAAAAAAAACCTTCCTTGAAGAAAGAATTGGCCAAAATGTTATCGTCATGCTCACAGTCCTGTCAATGTTTTTATTTCTAGCATTCAAACCTTTTTACCTCTTTTCATTGCGGTTAGTGCCATGTTCACATTCTTGTTTGTACAAACATTGTTGTGTTTTTTGCTTTTCAATGTTAATCTCTCTTTTTTTTTTTTTTTTGGTTATCGGCACTGGAGATAACTTTCATGCAGCAGAAATTATTTACCAAAGCGCATCCTTCTTAACAATTTTGTTGTTTTTGGCCAATTCTTTCTTCAAGAAAGGTTTTTTTCAGCAGTGTTTTGCTTCCTGCCTTAATCACGTGTTCTGATAGGCACCGCTTGAATACGGGTTACCTTCTTTCGAATCAGCGCTCCGTCCTGTCTACCTTCGTTCTCATGTGTTGCGTCCTGTTCCGCGCTGTGTTCCCAAATATGGATCTTCAGAGCTGTTTTCCACATCGCCTGGTGGACACATCAGTAACGACTCTGAACGGTATATCAATGTAGGCGCCGGAATGAAGTCCGATGCTTTCAGATTCTAAGTTGCGGAAAGCGTCGCGCTTTGAGGTGACAAAGCGTATGCCCATTACACATGACATTCCGTTGTACCACAGTGCGGTATTATGAAATGTGGAGCACGGGGCTAGTAAAATGCAGGCCGCTCGGACTTACATGCGCACCACCGTAAATGCGCGATTGCCTTCTAGGCTTCTTGATTGTTGTCGCTGTAACGCGAGAGAATTTCCGTGCTATGTGAATGCCTGCTACAAAATTCAGGTTCTCGAAGGTATAGCAACTTTTACAAATTCTGTTTTGTTTACTTTAAAAATGCAGCAGATATTGGTTGCCGAAAAAAATATCCCGAACAGGATTACAGAGAAAGCCACTCCTTACACAGAGTAATGAATAAATTGTAAAATTTGAGGAAATTGAAATTTATTACAAGCAATTGACTGCTGTCGGTACTGGACATATCATACGCGGATATATCGAACTGCTGCTAATATACAACTCTCAGAGTATTCTCTTGGAAATACCATGTAATTGTATAAAAGTCTTGTTCAGATTTATATAACTGCCGTTCAGAGGAACATTGGATACTTCGAACTAAATACTGCGCCTCTGCACGGGGTGCTTCTCTTACTGGTCCACCCACGACACTTAACGCTAATGTAGCCTTGTCGGCGACACGACCTTGTCCCCTGCTGTCAGCGCTAAAGCTGCAAAACCGCTTGATGAGGTCAACGTCGAGCTCTCCTGAAACGACCTTCACTACGCCGTGCTTGTTCTTAACGCGACGCCTCTGACGTGCGGATAAGGCAGCGTTCGGTGCACCGCTTCTCATGCGATGAAGCCAGCCAAGGGCTTATTTATGGTTTACCGAAACTTTGTAGCGGCTCTCTCGTGGCCTGCTTCGCGGCTGAGGGCGACGATAAAACAACTGTACCCTACTTTGATTTGATATATCTGCATTCATAGCGCACGAGTAGCAGAATTAGACCTTTTATCATGAGCGGTGGCTGTTCCCAGAACACAGTCCGCTGCAGCGGTGATGCGACCCCAAATCCAACGGCACTTCCTCCACGCTCCTGAGCATAGGCGCGTATTCTAGAGCCAGTCTGCATGCGTGTGGCGCGAGCAGCGTGAGCTTCGACGTTCCGATCTGTTCCTGCCAGGTATTTGGCATTCTCGCTCGCGCCCACGGCGTAGCGTATGAAAGTGCGCCGGTACATCCCCCCTCTCTCCATTTCCTTTTCTTTTTTCTTGTTTTTTTTTTTTTTTTACGAAATTGCGAAACTGCGCTGGGAGTGTGAGTGTGCGGGCGTACGCCTCGCGGGTACTGGCGGGGTCGCCGTACCACGGCGACGAGCGGTGTGCTGCCAGTATTAGGCCCGTCGCAAGACTGGGTGAAGCGCATTCACGCTTCTAGGTGACAGGGAACATCTGTTGGTACGCGTTATAGGTGGAATCATCAATATATCGAAGTATTTTGCGATCCCCTTCGACATTGATATTTTCAGGATCGACTGTTCTTGCAAAGCACTGAGCACAAGTCTGGTATGCATGAGCGAAAATCTGTTAAGGTGGGCTGGGTGTATGTTGCATGA
This sequence comes from Amblyomma maculatum, assembly GCF_055883805.1. Classification (NCBI taxonomy): domain Eukaryota; kingdom Metazoa; phylum Arthropoda; class Arachnida; order Ixodida; family Ixodidae; genus Amblyomma; species Amblyomma maculatum. Next base: position 232,394,502 of record NC_139344.1, read on the forward strand.
CTGGCTGCAGCTCATCGTGATCACTATTCTCTGACGTTATATTGGTATGGCTTGGTTTGTGGGGTATTATTAACGTCTCAAAGCGACTCAGACTATGAGAGACGCCGTAGTGGAGGACTCCAGAAATTTCGGCCACCTGGGGTTCTTTAACGTGCACTGATATCGCACAGCACACGGGCGCCTTGCTTTTCGCCTCCATCGAAAAGCGGCCACCGAGACCGGAATTCAGTCCCACTTCCTGGGGACAGTAGTCGAGCGCCATAATCACTGCGCCACCCCGGCTGGACTCTGACGTTATATCGCTAATCGACCCACGGAAATTAACAACAAGGAAAGGAAGATATTTCATTGTTATTTTTCTCATATCACACAGTTTAGTATTTCTATAACCATCTGCTCTTTGTTCGCAAACAAACCACCTCACGGGGCGAAATAAATACCCGGCATGAGTCCGAGAATTTAAATGAATATGAAGAAAAAAGTACGATGCTATATATTCTCAAGGAAAACGAAGCCCGTCTAACCTGCGTTCCCGCACACGGAAGATTGCTGCTTGGAGTATACTTGCAGCTGGCCATTTCCCACAGCTAAGGTACGAATATTAAATGGTCTCACTATGCTGGGCTTTATGATAAAACGAGCTGAGTAATAATAAACATAATTCAGAAAAAGAAATTCGAAGAAATGAAGCCCCGAAAGCAACGTGCCGGGTAATTATTATTTTTTTTTACCTCAACATCGCTGCCTGTATGCGCACTTGCGCATATTTTATTGTTTATTTGTTTTAGTTGCAGCATCATGCACTACACTCAAAATTGCCGCGTTTTCTGCGTTTAAAAGGTCATGCTCGTGGTTGCAGTTTTTTTTTTCTATCGTGGATCCGCGAAAAAGGACACCTATTTGTCGCGGGTAGCAGCAAAACGACGAAAATATTGTCAGCCATCTCTTTCTCTAAGCGAAAGGTCTGCTGCTACTTCCTGCACTGCAAAGTTCAGTACAGCGTTGAGAGACGCGAAGCTTAAGATCAAGCAATCACATTTTCCGCGCTATCGCCTTAAGAAAACGGAATCATGTGAGAGCAGACGGAGCAATGTTAGCGCTTCAGTTGTGCTAACGCAGATAATTTTTTTTTTTGGGGGGGGGGGGGGGGGGGGGGGGCTTAGTTGAGCACCTTATTAATTGCTGAAGTTTGGTCCGTACACGAAAGCTTTCTCGGGGATTAGCAGCAAAAAAATTAACAAAAAAAAAAACTATAGCCAAGTTTCAAGAACGGCAACAGATGCGAGCTAACTTAATATCTTCGCTCATGAGTTTACGCCCTAAGTGCAGTTGCTTTTTGGCAGCGAGCAGCATAATCGCGAGAAAAATAATGCCGGCTTTAACAGTTATCTACAGACGCATTGGCGAAAGTTTTCGGTTAACCGCAGTGCCTTCCTTGCATCCAATAACAAAAAAACGATTTGTGACTAAAGTAGGGATGCGGTAAAATGAGGGTCGCACTCAAAGAAATCACATGAGATGGGGTAGTGGATAGCACACGGCTGCGAAAATGTCTGTAATGCGGCGACCACAGGGAAATCGTTCTCGAGTTCTGAAGGAAAGTTAACTCGTGGCACACAGCTGGATGTCGGTGCGTCTCGCTTAATCCAGGTCGCTAAATATCAGATACTCGAAAAGCAGCGCAAAAGGGCTTCTTGGATCAGTGCATTTAGCGACGGGCGTTATGGCACTGTCGATGGGGCCGTAACTGCGCCTGCCATGTGCGTGAAAGGCCCTGGTCGAGTCGTCGTTTCGCCGTCGGGGCCTCGAGCCGTTGACGGTCTTCCCTTGGTTGCGCGCAGGTTGAGCATGAAGGCGACCTCTCGCGGAGCGACGTAGGCCGGCCCACACTGCCGGCCCGGGCAGCGTCCGAGGCGCGGCGTCAGCTTTCTTTATCAATCCTCATTACAGCGTAACGTGATTACCCGCTGGGGAGCCGCCGTCCCCCCCCCCCCCCCCCCCCCCCCCCCCCCCCCCCGCGCTTCTTTCTTCGTGGCGTGTCGTTTCCTTCATTCTTGTCAGTATTTCGGGCCCCCACCCTACCAGTTAGGCGAGCTCCGTTGTCCGCCTCCGCGAAACACGATCGTGTTTGGAACGTTTTTTTTTTTTTTCGGGGGTTCGTCTGCTTACTTCTCAGTAACAGCAGCAGCAATTTTTGTTCTAGTTGGCCCTCCTTTCAGTAATCATACACCTTTTTCGCCAAATTCCATCATTATACGTTCAGCGCAGGCAAGATTAAAGGTCCGGCTGTAATTTTACAACGGTCGTGGCTGACATATAAAGAAGAGCTATTACGTGTAAGGTTGGATTTATGCCAGACGTGCGGCGCACTTAGTTTCCTGGGATTGATTCTTCCCCTTATTGATCTAAGAAAGGACGGCGGTATTGGTAAATGGCGCTGAGTGTGGGAGGATCTAAAGATATGGAATTAAAGAAAAAATAAGGCTTAAACTGTCCGTGTGTGAGAAGTATTGCATGATCAGGTGTTTGTTGGCGTAAACATGCAACTTCAATTCTACGACGTTATGCTCTCGACAAACACGACTGCAATTATAGTTTTGTTTTTCAGAAGAAAAAAAATAACAGTGAGCATTTGCAGGTTATATTCATTTTCCTACTGCTTTCTATGCCTTTGTTCAGTCATCTTTTTGCATATATTTGCATCTACTTGCGCTAGTATTTGCATGCATGTATTTGTATACAGTGCATGCATCTATTTGTATATATATTTTTTCAGCGGCTCAGCTCGGTGTTGTTACGTTGGTCCTGTAGTTATGAGATTTTGTTACTAAGCATCAAGTTGCAGTTTCCAATCTGGCTGCGGGGACCACACTTCCGTTGAGGGAGAATACAGTGGAATTTTGGTGCTCGTAAAGAGAATGCAGGTGGTAGAAGTTAATTCTAACACCACTACTAAAGGTTGCCTCATTCCTCACACTTCGTGTTTATGTTCCGAAAGCTCAATTATTAATGCTCATGTTGTGTTATCTGCTACAGTGCGATATGAGGAAATATTTTTGCATGATTACTTTGAGCTACACGTATCCTTGACTAATTCGGCTCGGAGTAGTAATGCGCGGCTTTCGTCGTGATGACGACCCAATTGTTTACTAAGCAACAAAGTTGCTTTAAAAAAATGGTATCTAGGTTTCTGATAACATATCAAAAACCTGCTGAGTCCCGTTACCTTTCTTGTGTCCGTGTGTGTTTTCGTGCCTTGAACTTTAGATGAACTACTGGGTAACAGCCGAAAGGGACGTGCACAAACATGAAATGCTATTTTTTGGCATTGTCGATGGCGAAGCTTCATTTCAGGAATATATTTATTCAGTTATATTGTTAGGGGACGACGAGGACATAGTGCTGTGCTCGCGTGTGGAATGTGGGGAACGCGAGGACGACGAAGTGTGGGTGGTTCGTGCTGGGCGCCGCTGGCCTGAAGTCGTCCGTCTGTGGTTAGCTACCCCTTTGTAAATATTTGTCAATACATTCACTCTCTTTGTGCGTATATCTACGTTACATTATATTTACAATACCTTACAGGCCTCCAGGGAGGCATTGTATAAGGGGTGCAGAACAGATATACATACATATATCAGTGCCTGAAAAAGCAGCAAAATTCGTAGCAACGAACAGTGTTAAATACAAAAATATATTAAGCAATCATTGCAAATATAACAACCAAGGAAAAGAAAAAACGCGTCATGAACAAAATAATTGAAATAAAAAACATGCATAAAAATATCCCGGCAGAAAAACACGGATACATCTTACAGATATGGAAATAGTAACGAATAGCAACCGCATATGATACGAGACAGAAAAATAAAGTGAAACAAGAGCTATGACTTCCTGATACAGATGGGAACGTCCCAAGTGCAACTGTCGATAAAATGTTTGAATAGATGATCATGGAAAAATTTATGATTCCGCTGAGAGCTGTCATTTACTAGTACGTTGTCCATCTATGAAAAAACATTTAGCAGATGTCACGGGCCGAACTGCAGCCAGGCAGATACGCATTTCAAATTCGGCATGAACGGGGACTTACCGAAAAAAAATAAGAAAGGTGAAATAGTTATTGTTGTAGTCCAGCCTTTTGTCTCGTGCATGTGAGAATCGTCAGTGGTGTTCGCTGTCGCTTCGCCATTGGGTTCGTCCGTGATAGTACAATTTTTGAGACGGAAAGGAGCGCCATTTTTTTATTTGTGTGCTTAATTCAATTCGGTTTGACACCTTCTGAGGGGCGTTGAAAATTACGTGGTTGAAAGTACAGCGCAGAATCGTTGTTATGAACGCACTAAGTAGCTCACAGGCAATGTGCAGTTCTGCTGCTGCACACGAGTCTGAGGGTTCAAAAAAAAAAGCCGAGGTGGCTCCGTTTCGGTGGAGGCGGAATGCACGACTTCTCGAGTACTTAAGTTTCGGGGTAGAGAAGAGGGTCCTGCAGGTTATCGAAATTGATTAGGAATCCTGCACTATGGCGTGATTCATAGACAGCAGTGTTGCATTTGCTCGAAAGAATTAGTTCTCCCGATTGGGTGGACAATCATTTAACAGTGTTCTCTCGAGTTTCGCGACTAGAGAAACGGAAGACGCAAACTCAGTACTTCTGTCAAGAGTTAGGGATGACATTTTTATTTTATTAGTAAAGAGCGCTTTACGACACTGTTTCAGGTGACTCCCATTTGCCACTGCTGCAATGCAGGGATTCTGAGGGCAGAAAGCACCGCGGTCTTGTGCAGTAAATCCTTGTGCTACTTTCCAAACTACCTTAATGCACATCAAGTGTTTAATGGAAGTAAACATATATAGAGGGACAAAAAAGCGTAAGCGTCGAAGGTATGTTGTGAAAATGGCATCCATTTGATGAAGAAACAAAACAGGCCGTTTTATCCTTTATGCCTGTTCAAAACTGAATAAAATAACCTATAACTGACCGCCATAATCCACACCCCCTAGTGCGGCGCCTGTCAATACTCGCAGTGTTGCTTTCGCCCATGAAAATGTTTTAATACTGACCCTTAGTCTGGTTTTAGAGCACACTGCCTAGTGAAAAAAAAAAACAACAAAAACAAAAACAAAAAACTTAAATACATGTCAATTGATGCCCATCGATTATACCACGCCCGTCTTTCTTGGGCATTCAGCAGCTAGCGTAATTGGATGGCAGCCGATAACGAATACTGCGTAACCCAGTGGGGATAGTTTAAAAGTTTAATTTTGAGAAAACTAGACAGTACTAAGATCGTCTCCGCAAACATGATGATAATCATGGATGATGTTTTCTCCTCACTGCGAAGGATGATCGATAAAATGTTTTCTGCGAACTCATCGATTATTTCTGATGACCATGTAGAGAATCAGTGGGATATATCGAGACAGTATTCTAAATTTCTACGGTGATTTTGGATGTGTAGAACAAGTTGGCACACGGTGACAGCCGTGCAAACTATAGAAGCGTTCCTTCGATATTTCCTGAGCTGATGAGTTCTCCTCTTGTAGGTCTTGAGCCTTATGCAGGTTCAGGATTTTGAGTCACAAAGTAATACGCCTCTTTGTTGTAACAACCTATACGTCGTGGCTAATTAACGGGAGGAAAACAATAAGAAACGCAGAAGAACGTTGCCTGTTTATTGCTTTACCAAATTACACGACAAAGGTACCAGGAAACCAAAGCATCCACAATCTAGCACTAACCATTTATCGGCAATCAGCTTGCGTCGTGCCTACCATTCAGCACACATACAAAAAAAAAAAAAAAGAAACTGGGTATAGGTATTTTAGCCGAGCGAGAAATAATCACTGTAGGTTTTCGTTAACGATGATGTGGAGTGCTAACAGTGGAGAGCGCACAGCTTGCGCAAGCAACCGGCAGAGACCGTAACGCGACCGTAACGTGACCATGTACTGCACGGCAACGACGATATATTTTGCAGCGAAATGGTACGTTGCTCAATATTCGACCCGAGAAACGTGCAGCGCAGCGGTTGCGACACATTCGTTTAGCGGACGATTGAAATAACCTTAGGCAACCATGCTATATAAACTGCGTGCTCAGAACGCGTCGACAAGAGTGCGTTTCTCCCTTACCTCGCCCTGCGCATACACGCGCGGCCTTTGTGGCTCGGTTCAAGCGCATCATAATTTACAGGAGCCTTAATTGCTCATGCCGGCGCGAGAGCTTGTCGTCGCGTTCCGGAGAACACGCTAGCAGCGACGCGTGCACAGCGCGGGGCATTGCGTCAGAGTTTCAGCTTGCCGCTCTTTGCTATCTCAGGCGGTGGACCGTGCGCGTCGTTGTTCGGGGCACGCCACATTAGGCAGGACAGGCTCCTCCAGACTGTCAAGACAATAGGCGACGGCCGCGCTACTCTCGGGCTGATCCCCGGGAACAAAGAAGGGATGGCCGATGCAAGTAAGGCGTTGGTCCCCGCCTTGGTCTGCGCGGCTTTAATCTTTTCAACATCCGCCAACTCGCTCCCGGTCGCCAATTGCTTTCCAGCGCTTGTAGGCTTTACGCGGTGATTTACGGGGCGTTTGACCCGATCTAAAGTGCACCAGCCGCGCCAAAAAGCTGCAATGGACGCGCGCTTAGGCGGCCGTAAGTCGGGCCGATAACGGCCGCGTAGTGTGAAGCCACACATCGTCGTCCTCCGCAGGAAAGTGTCCTCGCTTTTGCTGTATTCTCAGGCGCTGAAAATTGGATATACTGTAACAAGTTCAGCCGCCTTTTCTCTCTAGTCTCGATAGCTATAGTGGGGAAAGTGAGAAGAAACAATAAAACAGACAACAGATAAGTTTCTCCTGGGCTGTTGAAACCATGTTTTCAATCCCAAGATGTTTTCAATCCCAGCGCTAATCAGACCAAGTAATTTTCGGAGCGGAGCTTCCTCTGCGTTTGAACACAATGGTTCTCGAGCCGTTGCGCTAATGCTGAAGGAAATTTGGAAAGCGAACGATTTGATTCAAGATCTTGCACAACTGGGTGTGTTAACGAGTTTTCATGAGTGGACACATATGTTCTCTCTTGGACCCGGTTCATTTTACCTCGCAAGCAGCATTACTTTCCTTTACAGGCTGATATTGCAAAATGGGCTTGCAGAGAACGACAAAATTACCTTTTATAGGTAGTTTGGTCAGATACATGAAGTTCATGGCATTTAAACAGAAAACATTCTGAATTCCTCGTTTAAGCACAACAAGCGGATCGACAAGCTTCACGTTGCATGAAACCTTGCCTATAGTGTCAGGTAAATGTTTCCCGAGTGCACACGTAAGATACTGTGAAGTTTCTCTTTCATGCAATATAAGACCACTCAGAATGTCCCGCTCAGTGCTAGATAAGCCTTTAATCAAATCCACCGGATGTATTTTTGCACATCGTTATATTTAGGCCGAACGCTACTATAGATTCATCGGGAAATTCAATAGTCTGAAATAGTGGCACTACTGCTCACAACGGTCATGTTCCTGCGTCTTTGTGTTATGAATTTTGCGTTGTTCTGTCGATTAGCACGGAAAGCTTAAGTGTATATTGCAAATTCTACTTTGCCTATTATTTTGAGCTGTCGCCTGTGCTATAAATGCGAAAGAATAGGAAAAATTCTAAGGGGTTGTTTATGCAAAGCGTACAACAACAAACAGCATAGTGATTTTCTCCTGGCGCAAGGTTTCTCTGCAGTGTCATGAAGCCTGCTCGAACCTTACGACAGGGAATCCTACAAAACATTTTTTATACTTAGGAAAACGTTAGCTGAATACGCGCAAGAATATTTGCTTGGTTCCCAAATGTCCATGTACTCAAGTTCCATAATATCTAAATGGCGAACAAGAAATTGCTTCGATGATCACGGTTAATATGGGTTAGCACTGATCCGTGAAAACTTCCCGTATAGAAGACACTAGAAGGCGATTGAGAGCATGAAAGAAATTCCATTTTGTTATCGACTGTGCGGCAGCGTCTCGGTCGAGGGAAGGCCTGCGTCTGGCCTATGCGAAAAACCTCGCCTTTTTTCTCAAGCTTTTTCGAGCGCGCTGATGACGTCGCATTCCTCCTTGCATGGTAGACACTGGCTATGGCGGGTCTTTCCTTGAGATGCTTTTGCCCCACACGTGAGGGGCCCTCTCAACATGGGTTATCCGCTCAAAAATGCCTGGAAAGGCCGCCTAGATAGTAGACGTTCATTCCGAACGGCAGATGAGCACAAGGAAATACAAGGCCCAAGAAATGCGCAGCCAAGACGCGTGTTGCAAGTTAACATTAATTCATATTGTTGGCGATTATACTTGACAACTCAAACCCACATCATTCACACCGCTGGTTTATTTTTGCTAAGTGACAGCTTTTTTCTACATCATTGTTTTTACGAACAGGCTTCGGTTAATTACAACTCCGGATAATTAAACAAAATGTCCTTTGGCCCTGGAGCTCGAAACATAGCAGGCTTACTGTATTATTAGCTTGGCAGGTTCAGTTTTCAGCCGTGTGATATTGCTAATAAATATACTAAAAGAATCCAATATCATAGGTCAAGCGAAGGTTGGAACTATTAATGTCGGAACACGATATATTTTCAAGCAAGCGCTATTTTCAAGCTCCGGGTGCTGATAACGTAAATTTTGCGTATTGAAACCTAATTTTCAAAGATGTCGCCTAGTTTCCGATGATGCTTATCAGGCAAATGCCTCTTATGGGCCAATCAGCATACGCTTACTGCCTGTCACAGGGAATTTAAGTATTGTGGCTTCCATACTAAAGTTTTAATTCAATTGTGATCGTCCCAGTACGCTTCGCTTCACGCAAATCAAAATTTACACGCAAAGTGAAGCGCTTGCGCCACCTACAATGAGCAAAATGAGATGACAAATGAGCTCGAGGTATGGTTACAAAGGTCTAGGGCTCGGGGGTTGACGTATGTGTTACGCTAACACGGCCGAAAGGCAAACGAGATGGGCCGAATACTTTTGACCAAGCGTGCACAGTCTTATCAACGCGCTAGCCTGTAACTCTGCGCAGCTTGGCGTCTTCAGATGCGACGCTCCTCAGATTGACGCGTTTCCAAGGCTCTGCTTTAAGTCAGAACCGCAGCAATGTTTCATCACACCGGCGTCTTTCTCAATATCGCGAAGGAGGACGGGAGGCTGCAGAGGCGCCGCTGCGCTGTCGTCTCCTCTGCGAGGAGCAGCGTAAAGCGGCTGCCGCTGCTTCCACCGCGGTGGCGGTTCGTCGCAGAGGCCGCAGCGGCATCATCGCCTCCCCGCGAGGTGCTGCCGGAGCGTCCCCAATTAGGCCCTGTTTACACGCATCTCGTTAATTGGCTCTGGGGAAAACCTTCGCCTCCGATATCCGCCCCCTCCCAGCCGCGCTTCCTCGCATCGACCTGCACAAGACGACCACTGCGCGGCTTCGGCGCCGCTCTTGGCTCCGAGTTGAGGAAAGAATGGGATGCAATTGACGCCGGTTTGCGCATCTCTTTTATTTACTTTAGAAAACATGCCAATTATAAGGGGTCGTTGTGATGGCGAAAGTTCAGGACGCGCGCGCTATCGTATTATGAAAGCACTGTAATATTTCAACGCACAGTTGTCAGGGAATCTCCAGTTTTTTTGTGACCAAATTCCATATGTCTACAAGACTTCTGGCTTTAAACACGTCACGCGTATCATGGAAGGACCGTCTCAGCCAATTTTGATGTAAACGACGCGTATCTGTTGGCTCGGTTAAAATAAGCCGCGATTAACTATACTCTTCCCCGCCGCTTTCTGTTTCCTGGCTTCTGTTATTACTGCGAAAGCCCTCATCCAGCCGTCTTACCCCGAGCAAGAAAATGTCTCGTGCATCAGCCTAGTTGCCGTAGCAACAGTTTTCCTGCCGTGCGGGACCGGTACCGAGGGAAAACAAAACCGTTGGAGCAGAGTAGATTCAGACCCAGGGATTCCTTGCGGGAAACGAGTGCCGAACGTCGTAACTATAGCCATTTTTTCCCCTTTATTCTAGCTATCCTCGCAGCCAATTACCACACGTGTTAAACTGCAACGCACTCTCGCGCTGTTCATTGCACGTAGTCGTCTCCATCAGCTTCCATCTGCGCGCACAAGCTTACGCACGTCCTATTCAGTTAACCAACGTTAAAATTTAACACCCTATTACTTTATACCTAGCCGTTGCTATAGCGCACTGGAAGGTATGGGGAAAGGAGCAGGAGATTTGATTTCGGCCATCCATGAGGTATTTATTGAATAATACTGCAAAATGCGTTAGCGTGCATACGCATCTCTTCAGTGCGCAAAATAAGCAGACTTATGTGGTAGTCGTTATTTTTAGTGACGGAAGAAAAACAAATGTCACAACCATGCTGCAGTCGGGATGACAAATGGTTAGTAAAGACCCAGTAGCTCGCCCAAAATATGTATGAACGTGGTTAAGCACAGATCGATCCCTTAAACAGATCTTGAGTTTATTCAGCCTGCTATCGTCACGTCAGAATGAACAATGAAACTTAGAGCCTCCAACGACCCAACTAGCATTCAGCTGACGCTTGCCCCACACCGAAGTGCGGGTGAGGTAGGCGAAAAAAATCGGCAGTGGCATTTGTGAGTAAGTGTAGGAATATGAAATCATTACTCTTTGTTACCGCAATATGGCCGCAAATCTTCTGACCTGCAATAAGGCCCTTAATACGAATTTGTGCCCGCGTATTTGTTGCGCATCAGACAGGCGATAGTCGGGCCTTCCCGCTACAAGACGGAGCCTTCCGAGTCTACGCATTTGCGAGGTCTGTCCCATGGAGTTTTGGCAGTAAACGAAGACGGTTCACTCTCCCCTAGCAGACACGTTCATGCACAACTATCAGCTAAGACTATCCTGCATGAACCTCTCGTGGCTCAAACGTGCTGCCTACGTTGGCAACTCCTGTAAACTCGTCGAGGAGATGTAGTCTTGTGACGTCACATTAACCACCGACCAATCAGTGCCGACCATCACTTGCCAGATACATCCTCGTCATTCTTCGTGGCTGCTTGGTTCAGACGATCGACACCACAGACGGCCATTTTTTTGTGTGTGCGTGAATAAGTGTACTAACGCTCTAACGTAAAAAATAAATAAAAAATAATTAAAAAAAAAACGAGCGCTCGTGTGAAACAATGCAGTATTTTACAGCATATGTACTGAGTGCCGTCAATTGGAACCTGAAACAGCTCAAGGGTCTGTCGAATTTGCTTCACAGGGAAGCATTTTCACTGCTGCGTGCGGTGTTATGAAGTGAGAATAAAAACACTTTCCTTCCGAACCACATATGAATGCTTCCTCGGTCATTGTTTTGTGGTATTGCACGGCAGTCAGCTCTTTCAAGTCCCGTTGTCTCTCTTGTTGCTATTCATGACATTGCGAGAAAACGGTGCGATACCGTAGGTACCTGGAATAATATAAATTTATGACATGCACGAGTTTTAATCTCTGCTGACACTTCGTGCCCATTTTGACTTTTTGTGTGTGTCATACGAGGAACCTTTACTGCACTAGTGGCCTTTGTCGGCGGTGAGCAATGTGGGACGATGTACTTTGTGGTGTTTAAGCTGTTATGATGCATGAGTGGAGTTGAGCATGTTCCTACTCTTCGGTTGTGACTTGCTTTTGAGATGATGGAATGCTGGTATAATGCACGCAAATGAGCCTATGCAGCGTCCTCTCCGCTAAGAGCGAGTCTCTTTTCGACATAGTGCACAGCATCGGCGATGGTTACATGCCTCTGGTGCACTGCCGCTTGCCGTCGTAGGAGAACGAGGGTAGTCCCTTCGACTGACCTACGTTTTACGTCCGAGACCTTGCGTCAATAAACTTGTAATTGCTTCCTAGGATGAAGGAAAGTCTGAACGACCCCCAGCGATAGAGTTGTCTGCAGGAAATTTCTGATTAGAATCATCGCATTCTGTCAGCCTCTCGACGCAAGCATTTGTTTTAATTTTATTTTCTGCCTGACTGTGTCACATGTTTTAGGTAGTGTACGTACGTCGGATGAATGCGAGCAACCAGGAAGATAGCGCTGGCAAAAAAGCATTTATATACATTTTATGCACGCGATTAGCGAAACAGACGCACAAAAAAGTGTCGCGCTCGATGAGAAAAACGCGGACTATAAAAACACGTCCGAGGGCGTGAGCAAGTGCCGGGGATGCGACGAGCATATCAAAGAAAAACACTCTACGAATGTCAAAAAGCATAGAATGCAGAAAAGTTTTCAATGAGTCCGTTTTTAGTTATTGCACCGGGAAATCGTGCTTACTTAAGCGTTCAAAAATTTTCGCTCGTGCCTTCTATCTTTTCGATTCATTGATTTCCTCTTTGCACTTCGCTGCTCGCAAATTTAGCGCCAGTGTTTAGCAACGCTGTACTTGGCTGATGTCACAATAATTGCAAGATAACTATTGCATGAGCATGGGCCCTTTGCGTGAACTTCTATGTCACCTGCTGCATGTCATGTAACAGCTTAGAATGGAGGCATCCGTTTTTACGGTAATTGCTTGGGTGGACATGGTTGCTGAGACATGTCTATTCTTTTATTCTTTTCTGTATGATTCATTGCTTTCAGCCCGAAGGGACGGGCCGACAAAGGGCTGACGGGCAAATGAAGATGAAAATTTAGGTGTTAAATAGATTATTACACTAAATCTCATAAAGAAAATGGCAACTTGTCTATATTTTCCGCCTTAATCGCATATGCAAGTGCTTTTAAAAGCGCTGTTGCGTACAACGTACTTCACATAAGAGGTGAAACGAAGTGGCGTCCGTCTGCTGTGCAATGTCAGCGCACGTTAAAAGATGCGAAACGAAGTGGCGTCCGTGTGCTGTGCGATGTCAGCGCACGTTAAAGATCCCCAGGTGGTCGAATTACTCTGTAGCCCTCCACTGCGGCTCCTCTTTCTCTCTTTCCACTTTCACTCCCACCTTCCTCCCTTTCCTTATGGCGCGGTTCAGGTGTCCACAGAAAAACAAGTGAGACAGTTACCGCGCCTTTCCCTTCCTATAAGTCAATCAATCACATAAGAGGGTAGCGCAACAAACAAGAAAGGCGAGTAACCAATACCTACACGAGAGGCGTTAATTTAAGCGATTTATTTCCAAGACGATCGAGTTAGCACCTGCAGCATGTGTGTCGGTTCTTAGTCGCCATCGATTATAGACTTGGCCAGATAAACACCCTTGTCAAACGTCCTACTAGAGCCTAGGATATTGACGAATAAATACTGAAATTAGGTTAATGGCGAATAAGAATAGTCACTGGCGCTGGATTCTCGGCAGCGATATATAGAGCACCGGTCTGCGTCTATAATCTAGTCGTGCTCACTTCTGCGTGTGATCGCTGACCCGGCTGCGGCGCGCCCAGCAACACAGTAAAGCCTTAAGTGCCGACCTTACTCGAGGAGGGACTGCCTCTGAATAAACCATGTGATAACGCACCATTAGTTGCACTTTTAACTAAGATGAAACGTCTCTGCTCAAGCACGCATATGTGAATGAAGAACATCGGTACTCAACGCAGTGAACTTTCGTCTTCTCGAAGAAATAAAAAACAAAAAAACAAAAAGGCAGGTAAGTGAGAGAGAAATGATCTTTGTCACTAGGATGCATGCATGTGAGTCCCGCAGCCCAGTTCAGATGAGGTGAATGCAGAAAATAAATGTGGTAAAGAAAAAACTGGGGAGCAGACAGGTCGAAGAGTAATACCGTTTTGTGGAGCTCCCTGGGCTTCTTAGCTGCTGAAATTACGTACTTTTTTCTAATCCGTTTTTTTTTTTTTATTCTCGTCTACGCCCGTCAGACATTTGGAGGCTGACACAGCGCGTGTGTACTTTCGGTATCAGGTTCTCTGAGGTCCCTAGGTTGTGTGGCCGAATGTTTTGTTTTTTCATGGTGCTTATATTGTTTTTATCTAAGTTTGAAGTTACGCTGCAGACGCGCCATGTGTAGGGCGAAAAGCTTTCAGCTTTTAAAATTACCTCTTCATACGCACAAATGAACAAACGCCTACGAAACGAGGCTTCTAAAAAAAAGTTCCTTGTGGTCAGGAAGGCAGTACACTAAACATGATAGCCCGCCCACAGACACGAGTATGAGATATCCGTCACGCTTTGAATTTCAATACAGAGCTATCTGACAAATATGTGGACGTTTTTTGCTGGTAAATAAAGCTCCGAGTGCCAAAGAGCTTCGTGGGCACAGGGAGACAATGTAGTTACGAATGCGAGAGAGAGTCTTATGGTTTTGTGCGTTGTTGTACACGCATGCTTCATTCGCTAGAACTATTAGTAACTGGCTAGGTCATCAAGAAAGGCAGAAATAATTTTCTACTTTCCGCGATCCCGGTACTCGTGGACAGTTGTCCACGATTCTGGAAGACACAACGGTAGGATTACGCTTTTCAGCGTCATGCTAGCTGTGCCAACATAAAGTTCGGTCCTTGTCTCATTCTTGCTGCAATCCCCGCTTTCTCAAACTTGTCTTCGTCGCTGCTTACAGCAACAGTGAAGCGGCAAACCGGTTTGTGTGATTCTTAGCGTGCGCCTATCTGATTCGTGTAGAAGGCAGCACACAAAAAGTTTCTATTGTCGGAGGTTCCAGCTAATATGTGAAGAGGTTGTTAGATCACGGTCGGTCTCAATGCGCGCGCTAGGGAGCGCGCGCATTGAGACCGGCCGTAGCGCGCGCATTGAGACCGGCCGTGGTTAGATAAACATGCGATATTTTTTTCATGGGTCAAAGCCAGCAAAGGACTAAAACAAATCTATGATCAGTACTGAATCGCAAAATTGACTTCATGTAAGTAGATACTGCTTCAGAGAGCAATTTTGTAAAGATGAAAGCCACTAATTTGGTAATTTTAAACTGAGGTACAAAAGAAGTGTGCATGATGGGAAGGGCTAGGCCACATTATCATTTGGTCAAGCAGAAGTAATTAGCGCGGAGTGAGCTCAGTAATATTCAAGCCCCTTTTGCTTCGGACACTTTAATTTGTATATATGGCTACTTTCCGTCAGATCTGTAACAAGCGAAGCTATGCGTCGACGCTGCGGTTAATCGCCATGTGTTCTGCTTCAATGTGGACAAAACAAAAAATAAAAAAGAGCTCTACTAGCTCTAGTTTGTGTTTGGTTATTTCATTCATTACGTAACTGCTGGCCCGCACCCATCAATCTTTGATCATAGGCAGTATGTGCTACACCGCGAAGAAATTTCCCAAGGGAATCAGACTCTGAATGGAACTATATGAAGCAAAGTTTGTCGCTAAATTTTGCGCCCAAGGCTCAAAAGGAAGATAATAAAAATTATCCGAGAGTCTTAAGGACGAAATCTTATCATCCAGTGTGGCAATATGTATCTCTTCAAAAGTAAAAAAAAAAAAAAAAAAAAAAAAAGCTGGAATAGAAAGCACAGACGTCAGGGGGGGAAGAGGCTTTATTAGCTTGAAGCCGGCAAATAGGGCCCATCTCGATTTCGCAAGAGGACGGCTTAATGGCAAATAAAAACAGCGCCACTTTGTACGGTGCATGTCGACCTCGTTAGTTCTCTGTGAGACGTGCCACACTTGTCTCATCAATCTTGAAGGCTGCTGCCTCCCTGAAGACGGGAAGGCCTGGCGCAAGCGGCCGTCCTTTCAGGGTAACTTTTTTCAAGGGCCGGTGCCTGCCTTTCGCCCTTCACCGTCGAGGAGTCCCTGGAGTATACCGACTGAAGGAAAACAGTGGTGATCTTTTGACCAGTATAGAACTGCTCGTTCTGTGCTGAAGTGAACACGATAAATAGTCTGAGGAGAGGACACATCGCGCCCTGCGGTCAAGCCGCACCAGTTGCATAGGTGCATTTATCGTATCTGTTGCCTGAATAGGTGTAGACAGCGGTGCTGTTAGGCCCTTCACTTGCTCATACGAGAATCGTTGCCTGGTTTCTACTGCTTTGTACTTTTCATCAAAATTCGTTTACGACATGCTGCCCAGGACTTGGCGCTAATTTTTCAGCACTTATTAGCTCTAGAAAATTTTATATCTTTGTCGCTCTTTGCTGACAGCTTGGTTCTTATCTTTTCGTGCACAACATTCGACGTCTTCGTAAAACTGCCTGCTACGCTCAAGAATATTGGCATATTGTCAAGATGGCAGCGAATGTCTTTATCTTTAAATAAAGTTCCCGCAACAAACTAGACACAAATGAAGGCGCGCACTCACCTTCAGCTCAGACCATGTTCAGTCACGCATACGCATAAAATACGCGTACAGTAATCTTGTATTGCGACGCATGCGTCATAACATAAGGGCGCATGATGTATACCTGCTCCTTTCTCAAGTAAACCGTACACCCTTATGACACGTGCGTTGTTTCCGCGAATAAATCAGTTGTGAGCAGCGAGTGTGTGCACCTTAATTCTTTCACGCGTTGTCTATCTTTTAATGCGCTTAACTCTTTTCAGGAACAAAGCGAGCTTATCCGTAATCATGCGCAATTCAGTCAAGAGTGGCGCACAGCAATTTGTGAACGTCCAGATTTTGCGATACGCGATACGCGCAATAAAGAGGCGTTCATTAGATATAATAATAGATGCTCTGAAGCTCTGCATATCAGGTCTTTCATTAGGAGCTAAAATTAGTCAGGCACGAGGTATCACATCTATTTCTCGTCCTTTGAAAGGGTTGGTCTTTTCAGTGAACCCTATAGGGGTTTTTTCTCTTACTGGCAGGGTGGCTGGTGAGAAAACGTCATCATCAAGTTTTAAAGCCTAAATATAGTTATAAACACCTGCAATGAATAAAGTTTAGTTGTTTCATCACGTCGTTCCCTCTTTCATCTTTGACTATGTGTTCAGGTACATGACGAGCAGTCAGGCATAACTTTCCTCTTGCCTTACTTCGACTCTTAGAGTCCTTCTTCACACGTCGTTACCTCGTGTGCGACGCCATTGTCTAATTACGCCCAGCAGGCAGCTCATCCTTCCGGTCTTGTCCTGGGAGGTGCTTTTGCTTCCAGTTGTTTCATATTCTGCATGACCCTCAATTGTCCTTTCTTTTATTTGACGCTCCTTACGCTGACCAGCAGAGAGATGGTGGAGCACATGATACCTGCAACCTATCCAATTGTAACGCTGAGAGGGTGAACTTTACTAGCCTGTTATTATTGAGCACCGTATTCCCTAGCTCGTAGTTAGGAAAAAAAAGGTAGGTTCATTTCGTTGCCAGGGAAAGAAAACTATAAAGAAGAGCTTACTGCACATGAAGGAAAGAGTACCACAGAATGGGTGATTCAAAACGACGCGCGCGCGCGCACGCGCACGCACGCACGCACGCACACACACACACACACACACACACACACACACACACACACACACACACACACACACACACACACACACACACACACACACACACACACACACACACACACACACACACACACACACACACACACACACACACACACACACACACACACACACACACACACACACACACACACACACACACACACACACACACACACACACACACACACACACACACACACACACACACACACACACACACACACACACACACACACACACACACACACACACACACACACACACACACACACACACACACACACACACACACACACACACACACACACACACACACACACACACACACACACACACACACACACACACACACACACACACACACACACACACACACACACGGCATACGCAAAGTTCGTCGATATACTGGTAAGCAGACTCTTATTTATTGACAAACAGCAAGAAATAAACAAGAAAAATCGCGAAGTGTGCACATTATCGTTTTTAGTGCTACTACAACATCATCTATACCGGATTTGATTTTTGTTTCTGAACGTATACAAACCTCTCTCTGTGAATGTGAGATCTTGGATGGCTTGTCTGATCATAGGATGGTTTTGTTATCCTTAAAGGCATCACCAGATTCGACAGGTACTTTGTCCAAAAAACATTTCTTTAATTTTCATGACGCTGATAATGCTGCTGTGATTGACTGCCCCGATTATTCATATGAAGATTTTGTGCAGCTGTATGACTCTGATGCTAGTACTGACCAACTATGGGAATTCTTTTCGGAATTAGCAGAGCGGTGCCTTAATCAGTTTGTTCCTAAGAAATTTAAGAGCACCAATAAAACGAGTCCCTGGATAACTAGAGACATTCTTCATCTCAAACGAAGAATTAAACGTAAACGTAAGGCTTCCTCACACAACCCAAACCCCGAAAATAAACTTTGTATTCGCCGCATAAGCCAGGATTCAAAGAGACTTCTTAAGGAATCAAAAGACAGATTCTATAATGTGACGATCACGAAATTTCTTCGCGAGTCACCTGGTAAATTTTGGCGCTGTATAAATCCGTCAAAGGTTCTGCACCATGCTTAGACCGAGGAGAACGCCCATAAACGTGCCGAAGATTTTAATTTATATTTTTCATCTGTTTACATACGTGTTAATGGTGTACTGCCTCCTTTTAATGCTGAAACTGAAAGGCCTCCTATTACTGACTTACAAATTGATGGGCAAGGTGTTCTAAATCTGCTATTACATATTGACATCAAAAAAGCCAAGGTCCAAATCGTATCCCTAACGAGTTTTTATATAGGTACGCTGAATGGGTATCTAAATACTTGACCAAAATATTTCAGTCTTCTTTTACTAGCGGATGCTTCCCAACTGACTGGAAGCGAGCAAAAGTTATACCAGTCCATAAAAGCGGAAATAATTCTGTTAGCAATTATCGCCCAATCTCGCTCACTAGTACAGTTTCGAAGTTGCTTGAACATATCATATCTAAACACCTGCTCAACTACCTCGACCAGCATGATATCCTGTATTATCGCCAGCATGGCTTCCGAAAGGGACTGTCCACAACTACCCAACTGATAGAAATAGTTCATGACCTCGCAGAAGCAATAAATTCACGTGGTCAAACAGACATTATATACCTTGACTTTGCGAAAGCATTTGATAAAGTTTCACACCAAAAATTGTTATATAAGATTAATGCGGTCTTTAAAAATCAAACACTCACACAGTGTTTTTCCGCGTATATATCTTCTCGTGAACAGTATGTATTTGTTAGAGGTTGTGAATCTAGCATTCTTCCTGTTGCTTCTGGTGTGCCGCAGGGTAACGTTTTAGGCCCACTCCTCTTTCTCATCTTCATTAATGATTTGCAAAGTAGCATTGATGTTCCAATAAGACTGTTTGCTGACGACTGGGTGATGTACAGTACCGTAAATACGATTGATGATCAGATTAAATTAAATTCAAACCTACAAAGAATAGTCAATTGGTGTAACGACCGGCAGATGGAGTTAAACTTAAAAAAGTCTGTGTTCATGTCAGTAACTAGGAAAAAGAATGTTCTTAATTTCAATTATCAAATAAATGGTTACATGCTCGAAAGAGTTGATCAGCATAAATACCTAGGCTTAACTTTTACATCAGACCTACGATGGAATATCCACATTGAAAATGTCATCTCCAAAGCTTTTAAAACACTATGGTACCTGCGGCGCACAATGCACAGTGCTACCCCGGATGTAAAGTGCCTGGCTTACAAAACCCTAGTCAGACCAATAATCGAATATGCCAAAGTAGTATGGGATCCTCACACGGCAACTAACATTCACAAGCTAGATAGGATTCAGCGGCTCGCTGCAAGGTTTATATATAATAAATACCGCCGTAACCATTCTTCAACAGACCTCTGCCAACAAGCCCAACTACCAATGTTAGAAAGCAGAACCAGGTATGAAAGACTAAAAACTCTTTACCTCATTATCAATAATTATCTAAAAATTAATAAATCAGACTACTTTGAGATCAAAACTAATGAGACATCAAGGCATCGTCATAGTAGGTTCATTCCATTGCCGGCTATAAAAAATAATTGCTTCAAGTTTAGCTATTTTCCGCGAACTTGTAAGGACTGGAACTCTATTCCAGATTCTGCTGTTCGATCATCATCATTATCTGAATTTGTACGCCATTTAGAAAATTTCATCTATGGCACTACAACAGGGTGATGAGGTTCTATTGCTGTTGTTTAGGATGGCTGTTGTTCCGATTTCTGTGTAATTCATTTTTGTTTTGTTTGTGTGTGCATTCAGAGACAATTTTTGATTGACTATTGATTTTCATCGTGTTCTATATTGCTCATTTTTCGTTTTGTATTTTCCACTCCTGTTACAGCCCCTTATGGTGGCTGACAGTCTTAATAAATGAAATAAAATGAAATGAAATGCACTTATCCATCCAATGCGTATCCACAAAGCCATCTTGTGTGTGATCGGTGCTCGTCGATCAACGGACTATTTCCTAGTAACCAATGCCAGTCAAGGGTGACACCAGATGTCATCATAGCAACTGTGACGCCAGACGCCTCGCTGGTTGCCATAGCAGCTGTTACGCCAGCCGTTGTCGCACCACTGAAACGGAGGGTGGAGCAACCGCATACAAAACAGTTACCTTTGTGGCACGTCCCTCTCCCCTACTGTTTATTGCGTGCTATTGCTCGTACAACATCACTAACGGACCGGACCTTCCGGTGGATAAGCCAGATTTCCCATCTTTCTTGTCAAAATTGTGACGCAATGACGTACGTATGCGCCTCCAATTGTATGCCGTAAAATAAATGTGCTTAGCAGCTTGCCAAGCTCTGTGTCAATATCTCAATGCTAAACTACCAAGTAAAGCCGTCAAGCGTAGTCTATGGATCGTGAAGATGTGGCCAAGAGACATGAAAAACTGAAGGGAAAACGTGAGATGCAGAAGATGGTACGAGCATCTGTAACACCGGAATAAAGAACTGCGAGGCTGGGGGCTGACCGCAAGCCGAAGCGTGCTAAACGGGCTGTTCAACCAGAACGTCGTACCGCGGTCTCGCAAGACCTCTGGTTTAACCCGCCTAACTTTTATTCAGGCATCTCGCTGCCAAGAAGGGAAGTGATAACAAATTTGGATAACTTTTTCAACTGCGAGGTGAACTTGGGGAAAATATAATACAGACGAATAAAAAGAAAATTTCCCGAAGTCAGGTCCACGTGGCCTTAATCGCTTTAAAGACGGCTTAAAAACACTGCGCATTTTCGAAGCACTTTACCGAGGTTCGCATAAAGAACGCTGTATCAAGTGGAAGGCTTGGCCTCTTAAGCGTTCCTGCTGCCTTGTTTTCAAAGGCCATGCGGCGGCCTGGGCGGCCCATTACGGGGGAACAGCGGAACGCCCTCTGATTGCTCGCTTATTTAACGACCGGCACGACAGCGAAGTATTACAGGCTCATAACGAACGACCGCGAGAGCCATCCACGCCCTTTTGAATTGATCTGCCGACAACGAGGCGAGGCTAAAAAAAGGGACCTTTAAGCGTTTGGGAGGGGTTCATTGCTGAACGAATGGGTGCACGCTTCGGATGATTGACTTGTTTCATTTTGCTCTCATCGTACTGCGCATCACGTGTCTAGTGGAAACATAACAGTGTCACCTAGCGTGCGCTCCATCAGAAATGATGGGCGAGATAAAGCGAGGTAATGTTTTTATATATGCTCGATGTTCGCTCACTGCGAAGAAAAAAGAAGCATCTAAGGAAGCGTGTGCTGGAAAAAATTCCGACAATTGCATTTTTTCGTAATGTTTCGCGTTTGAGAGCCATAAATAATCGACGGCTGTATTACTAATAGATTTGGTGAATACGATACCTGTTTTGTGTGTCCCGAAAAATGGAAAAGAAATACAGCACCTGCTTATAGCAGTTTCCTGGCGCTTCTCCGCGCTAGTTTATTTATTTATTTATTTATTTATTTATTTATTTATTTATTTATTTATTTATTTATTTATTTATTTATTTATTTATTTATTTATTTATTTATTTATTTATTTATTTATTTATTTATTTATTTATTTATTTATTGTACCCTCAGAGCCAAAGGCATTACAGAGGGGAGTGGGTTAATTAGGATACAGAACAATGAATATAATACAGTGAAAACAAGTAGTACAAAATAAAATTCCTCCAGAATAAACAAACAACATTCACAAAGCGTAAATAACATAAAATAAATGTACACAACACAGTGGAAACAAATATAACATATGATCAAATTCCTTCAGAATAAATATTGTTAGCTATTGCGTCGTGAAAGGTTTTGTTATCTGAAATGGCTGCAATATCGGGGGGAAGGCGGTTGCATTCCACAGATGTGCGCGAAAGATATGACTGAAAAGAAGATTTGGTGTGGCATGTTCGGATGCCAACCTTGTGGCGGTGATCGATGCGATGTGAAATGTATTCTGGGGGTGATATGAAACAGTCGTGAAGCGCAGCGTGATGATATAGCTTGCGAAATAGCGTTAGGCGACCAATTTTACGGCGAGATTGTAACGGTGGGAGTGAAACGTTAGATTTCATGGCTTTGATGCTTGCCGTACGATTTTAATTTGAAAGAATGAAGCGGACGGAATTATTTTGGACTAGTTCCAAGGAATATATGAGGTTTTAATGTGTAGGGTCCCATATTGATGCTGCGTATTCAAGTTTAGGACGTGTAGGTGTTTTGTACAGTAAAAGCTTAAGAGATGAGGGAGCGGCAAAGAAATTCCGACGTAAGTATCCTAACATGCGGTTAGCGTTATAATAACGTAGTAAATATGAATAGACCATGTTAAATTTTGAGTGATATGAATACCTAGGTACTTGTATGTTTTTACCCAGTCAAGAGGAGTGCTATTAAGATAATATGAAGGAAGAGCGTTAGACGCACGGGAAACACGCAAAGCTTTACATTTATTAATGTTTAATTCCATATTCCATGCATTGGACCAGTCTGACACCAAATTGAGGTTTGACTGGAGAGTGTCAGTATCGTTAACGTTATTTATTTCCCGAAATATTACACAATCGTCAGCAAAAAGGTGAATGTTAGAGGATATGGCAGAAGGAAGGTCATTAATATAGATTAGGAATAGGAGGGGTCCAAGGACCGATCCCTGTGGAACACCAGATAGCACGTTAGTAATCGGTGAATTAATGTCATTAGCATGCACAAATTGCCAACGGTTAAGAAGGAAAGATTTAATCCAGTCGAAGACGTTAGGATTGAGATTAATAGCAGCAATTTATGACATACCTTATCAAAAGCTTTGGAAAAATAAAAAAAAATGCAGTCAGCAAACGATGAGTTGTCAAGTATGCGGTATAGCTTATTAGTAAAGGCAAGTAATTGAGTTTCGCATGAGTATGTTTGACGAAAACCATGTTGCGCAGGTGTGAAAAGGTGTGTTGCGCAGTTGTGCGAATATGTGGGACAGAAAACGAGCTTCGCAAATGCAACATCGCAAACAAGCTACAATCTGTTCACATTAAGCTAAGAATGGGGTAGAAAATACCGGCTTCGAGCCATGGTTTCGGAAAATTGAGCCACGTGCGAAAGGCATAGACACCTGTCAAAACAAAGTAAATAAAACTACAGAAGTTAGTCGCACGCGTAACGAGATAAAAGCAAATGCGCAGTTAAGAAATCAAGCTCCCAGTGCTTCAAAATATTCAGAAAAGGTTGTTTTTACAAGAAGCTGTAATAGCGAATGTAAAATTAGTGTCCGAACGATGGAAAGATGAAATGCGTATTCAGGTAAGCTTTTGACTGGGGCGTTGCATAATTATCTGTGAAAAATTTTCGTATCATCGTCATTGGGTAATGCTCCGTAAACACGGTCACCAGCATCCTAGAGCTCTGGAGCGGCCAAATGAGGAATACCAATTAATTGGTTGACGTTTTAGCATGTCTGTGAGGAGAACCTCGGCGGAGATCTCTTAGTGTGCCTCCGCAGTGTAACAAAGGAATGGGCAAGCGAGAGACAGCCTTTCTTAAGGAGTCCTATGACAGCTCTCGCTCTCTAGAGTCGCTTGAACCTACTAACTTCAGCAATTAAAAAAAAAAAAAGAAAAGGCAAATGAGATTACATGCAGAATTTAACACTCCGACGGCGCACATGGGGGTATGAGAGACGCTGTATTGTGCAAGGCGTTGGTATCTATTCAGAATACACGCGTGCATGTGTGTCACGTGAACACACGTGACACACGGGGGCCAGTTTTGCATCTCAGCTCCATCGATACCCAGTGCTATATTTCAGGGTTCAGGCGGAGGTATCGCACTTTCCACATATATTGACAGCGACCTCGAGTAGAGATTTAGAGCCCCAGATTATGATAGCCAAAGCTGCTTCAAGGTTTTTTTTTTTTAACCGCACGCCGTATCCTAAATGTTGGAACTGTCCGATGCCTGTATACCAAGCTTGGGCAAAGTAAATCCAGTCTTTCATCGTAATGAGGCCGGGCTGGATTTAGAATAAGAATCTTTTTAGAAACGTCCTAGCTGTCTCTAAAGTTCATTGAGGTCTGCAGTGCAAGGCCAGGGCACATTGTGGGCTCTTATGAAATCCCCTATCATCAATTAAATGTTTGCCCACTAAGGGAGGAGCAGATCGAAGGGCGCATTTCTGCGGTTGTCGCAGTGCGCGCCGTGAGTCCTCGTGAATTCGGTCTGCGTTTGCACAGAAGCTTAATTTGGGCTTTGGCTGTCTAGGCGATTGAAGTGGCTGTTCGTGCCAAACTGCTCCCGTGCCGCAGCCTGGCCCGAGAATTGCCTCGGCCAGTAAGCTTTTCACTTTGCCAGTGACTCAAATACGCCGGCGCGCACTGAGTGGGTGCTTTTCTTCCAAGGGCCGGGATGGAGAGCCGGTAATGGCATTTCCTTGCCTCGCCATTCCCAAAGCTTTGCTGAAAAAGTGTTTCTTGGAGACGAGTTAAAGTCGCCAAGGAAATCTCATCTCCTGTAGCGGCTGAGATGAACTAGAAGGAATGAAAAGTAAAAAAAAAAAAAAAAAAAAAAAAACATCAAACAAACTATTGGTTTTGAGGACCGGCGTCATCAGTGCTATAAGGATAACTCCCTTAGTAATGTTCTGTTGGTGTAATCGTTCAGCTACTTGTTTCCTTGTGAGTGCTTGTGGTTGATATATTTTGTAGACAGCGCAGAAACACTCCAGGAACGGCTGCCGCTGGTGTGGCGCTCTGCAGTTATGATGGCTGTTGTGAGAGATGCAGCGTAACGGCAGATAAAGTGGTCACTATACAATAATGTAATACATTTGTTTTTTGTTCGTCTTCTGTTAGAGAAATAGCTTTGTGAAGCCACGCAAAAGGCGGGACAGAATTATTTTTAGCTGTTTTTTATTTCGCTTGGTCCAGTGGCGTATAAACCCGAAACGCTCTAAGAAACTTGAGAATGTAGCAGTGTGAACGGCCTCAGTTTTCCTCAGATAGAGGGGAACGCTAGCCCGCAGAAAAAGGCTCTATGTCACAGTTTTTCCTCATTTCACTGTGCATTTCAGCCCTACACAGGTTTGCGAAGGGAACTCATTAAAGCAGAGGGCATAGTCAGGGCTTGGGAGCTGTAAACCTCGTCAATCATGGTAGATGTATTAGTGCAAAACAGTTCGACAGGGAAACGTACAAAGTTAGCGGGGTGCGTTGTTTGATACTTCGGATTTTCGAGTAGCTGGAAATCTAGCCTTGCGCTGACATGCCCACCATCCCTGGAGCGCCCAAAGCTCATGGAGAGCCGCTTCATTTGTTCTATAGTTTTTTCGACGTACTTCGTTGTATGTGAGCGTGCAGCACAGAGGAGGGCGATATAAATCTTGCTGAGCTTCATAGGCCATCCATAGTTCTGCTATCAATAATTGCTGAAGTTTTTAAACCACTCTTCATCCGTTGTATTAACGAAGCCTTCTTGCAGAGCTCGCTAGCAAGGGCAACTGTTTCCAGTATTTACTCCCATTACGAATGTGGGGATTGCTCATGAAAGTTTTCTGAGAAAAAAAAGAATTACAACTTGTTTCCGGAGAGCCAAGGTGTGCTTCTGAATCCAACGCCTGCGCGTAACTACAGCAAGGCGAACAATAAATGCCAGAATGCAAATCTCGGCTTTGTGTCTGGCGCCGTAATCTACGTAAAACAGCTCGCTCTGTCTGAAATGAAGTTGTGACAAGTTATCTGCCCTTATTGTGGGGCTTTCTAACTTCACAAAGCTGCCTGTGTTTGTTTTTTTTTACACACATTCTAAATTAGGTTGGTATTTAAGGTGTTACTATAGTTAACTACTTTAATCTTCAAGTCTCGGCAATAATTGGCGTGATCGCCGATGATTCTCTGAGGTAAACTGTCTGGACATCGGCCGCCTTACGATGCATAAACCGAAAACGGCCACCTTCACGTTCACTTGCAACGTCCGTACAGCAGTGTGACCAGGGCGTGCTGGGTGGCACAAGAAATAGCCAACAGCCATTGACACAAAGAAAACCCCAGGGATATTTTTTTCTTCGTTTATCAATGCGAAGTCATACGTCGTGGAGATAATTTATTGGAAAGTAGACGAAAAAAAGAAAGCAACCGTCTGCCGCAGGTGTGATCCGAACCACGCCCTCCAAATTTCGCGTATGGGGCTTTACCGACTGAGCTACGGCAACTTTGTCTTTCTTTATTTGCTGTTAATGAGGAAAATTACAGTGGGGCAATGTCAAAGTATAATACCAGGAAGAGCTCTAACAAAAAGTAAGGCTTCATAAAGTTTCAAAAACGCTTTAGGTTAGCCAGCTCGCTAAAAACTGCATCCATTCAGGTTTCTCGCTTTGGGCATTATATATGGCGTTCTGGTATAGTTTCAATGAAATACTTTCAATGAAATACTCCCTCGCGGAGCGAGCATCCACGTCCGCGTGTCTCACAGCCATGCATTCTCGATTTCCATACACTGTGGAGACAAAGCAACATGAATAAGTCATATGACACATCCTCTCGATTATGGAGAGGCAGAAACCGTATACCATATGTAATTGGCAAGTGCTTTTTGAAAATCCTCTGCAAAATATCCCGCAGAAAGGCTGCATCCCAGCAGTAAAAAAAAAATGTCTATGGTTTCCGGTTTATGGCAAATCAAGAAGTCCACCGACCACGGGACAAAGACAGCTTTTTTCCCTCAACCATAGTTTAACAGGTAATGTACCACTGTGTAATAGGAAGAAAAAATTTTTACTGTCGACCATACTGACATCTTTTAAACTCTTTTTAAGACGTCCTTACCTTCCCCTCCAAAGGGTAATGATCGATACAAGGGCACTGGCATCATTACATCACGCAGGTCCTTATACAGGCGCTTTTGGGTTGTAACACTTAGGTATTCCATTGAGAAGCTCACAAAGGGAGCTACGGCGACTGCTTTTCACTCTTCTAGTTTTTTGGATATTTATGTCGCGTATAACCTATCTTTGAGAGTGTTTGCTAGCGCCACCCCTCCTTCATAGCGGCAGACGTAAAACGTCGCTATATATGGAATAGGGTATCAGTGGCAGCGGCTGTTGGCTCTCTTTCCTATGTATTTCATAACGAAGCCCTTCATTTTCTCGCTAGGTGCAGGAGCTGTCAAGACGAAAGCTTCGCTCTGATAAAATTGCAGTGGGAAGCAGAAATGATGCTCTTACCTAAGTGGACAATAACTGAGGGATGCAAATAACTTCAGGATATTACACCAGGAACATCAGCGTTTCCTAAAACTGCAACGTGAGTGGAATTTGGATGTCCAAACCGAGCATTTCAGATCATGTTACAAAACTGCAACAGAGAAAAGGGGATCTCAGAAAATGCATTTCCCACTAAAGCTACGAGTGTTGGCAGCCTATTCTGCTATTTTGTTTTTTAATAATCCTGTCGTTAGTGATTTGTTTTGCGGGGTTTAACGTCCCAAACAGCTCAAACTATGAGAGACGCCCTGTCATTAGTGATGGTAAAAACATGCGTTGACGTTTACGCATTTTGCATAGTGCCGTTGTAGTGTCCCATGCTCGTTCGGTCTAAAAGCCGCCTGGAGTAGTAGTAGTAGTAGTAGTAGTAGTAGTAGTAGTAGTAGTAGTAGTAGTAGTAGTAGTAGTAGTAGTAGTAGTAGTAGTAGTAGTAGTAGTAGTAGTAGTAGTAGTAGTAGTAGTAGTAGCAGTAGCAGTAGCAGTAGTAGTAGTAGTAGTAGTAGTAGTAGTAGTAGTAGTAGTAGTAGTAGTAGTAGCAGTAGTAGTATCAGTAGTCCCCTTCATGGATCACTGCCTTGTCGTGGCGGAGGGGCTTGCGAAACTCGATGAAGTCGTGAGCTCTGATGTGTAGGGCCACCCAAGATAGACAGGTCACGGCAGAGAGTTCTGACAAAATGTGATTCACTGGAGAAGGTAATGGCAACCCACTCCAGTATTTCCTGCCAAGAAAACCCTATGGCCAGTCACAATACCATTCATGATATGGCGCCGGAAGATGAGCCCCCCAGGTTGGAAGGCGTCCCATATGTTACTGGGGATGAACAAAGGGCGATTCCTAGTAGCTCCAGGACGAATAAAGCGGCTGGGCTAAAGCCAAAAGGACGCTCAGTTGTGGATGTGTCGGGAAGCGACCGGAAAGTCCGATGTTGCAAGGAGATGTATCACATAGCAACATGGAATGTAAGATCTATGACGCAAGGTAAACTGGA
Source organism: Amblyomma maculatum (assembly GCF_055883805.1). Taxonomy (NCBI): domain Eukaryota; kingdom Metazoa; phylum Arthropoda; class Arachnida; order Ixodida; family Ixodidae; genus Amblyomma; species Amblyomma maculatum. Next base: position 232,423,169 of record NC_139344.1, read on the forward strand.
TATCGTCAAGCGAGAAATGGACAGATTGAACATTGATATCTTGGGTATCAGCGAGCTCAAGTGGATCGGAATGGGAGAATTTAACTCCGGCGACCATTATGTCTTTTATTGTGGGCACGAATCCAAGAGAAGGAATGGGGTCGCTCTCATAGTAAACAGAAGAATGGGCAAAGCAGTGCTAGGGTACAACCCCAAAAACGACCGAATGATTTCACTTCGGATCCAAGGTCACCCTTTCAACATAACAATTATCCAAGTCTATGCACCGACCACTACTGCTGAAGAAGCTGACGTTGAGAGATTTTATGCGGACCTACAATGCCTTTTAGACCGCACCCTATCATCAGACGTCGTTTTTCTCATAGGAGACTGGAATGCTAAGGTAGGGAGTGAAGAAATATCCGGAATTACAGGCAAGTTCGGTCTTGGTGAGCCAAATGAAGCTGGGCAGAGGCTAGTAGAGTTTTGTCAAGAAAACAACCTGACCATAGCGAATACTCATTTTCAACAGCGCAAGAGGCGCCTGTACACATGGACTTCGCCGGACGGTCTGTACAGGAATCAGATCGATTATATTATTTGCCGACAGAGATGGAGAAGCGCTATACAAGCAGTAAAAACAAGGCCTGGGGCCGATTGTGGCACCGATCATCAGCTTCTTGTTGCCAAGATTAAGCTTCGATTGAGAAAAACGCAGAAAACTAGAAGGCCTTTCAGGTATAATCTGAATCAAGTTCCATTAGAATATGCTGTGGAAGTGAGGAATCGATTTCAAGAATTAGATCTAGAAGACAAAGAGCCCGAAGAGATGTGGACTGATGTTCGTGATATAATACAAGAAGTTGCTACTAAGGTAGTTCCAAAGCAAAAGAAATGCAAGAAAGCAAAATGGTTATCTGAAGAGGCTTTGCAAATAGCTGAGGAAAGGAGGAGGGCAAAAGTTATGGGGGAAAGAGAAAGATACAAGGTTCTCAATGCGGATTTTCAGAAAATAGCAAGGAGAGATAAGAATGCCTTCCTGAACATACAGTGCCAAGCAGTTGAGGACAACAGCCAATTAAGGAACACAAGAGCTCTGTATAAGACAATCAAAGATATCAAAGGAAGCTTCTGTGCTAAGATGGGCGTGATAAAGGACAAACGAGGCAAGGACCTCACTGAAGCCTCAGAGATAAAGAAGAGGTGGCAGGAATACACAGAAGAACTGTACAAGAAGGACCCGGATGTGCAAACCCAACATAGGACGGTTGTGATTACTGATCTCGAGCCGGGCATCCTGAAGAGGGAAGTTGAATGGGCCTTAGCCAGCCTTGCTAAGAACAAAGCTAGCGGAATTGATGGTATTCCAGCTGAGTTGCTTCAAAACCTCAACCATGACGCTGTTAACATTCTGCATACATTATGTCAGAAGATTTGGACAACCCTGCAGTGGCCACAGGATTGGAGGAGGTCAGTTTACATCCCCATTCCAAAGAAAGGCAGTGCCAAAGATTGTTCCAACTACCGCACGATCGCGCTTATTTCGCATGCTAGCAAGGTGATGTTGAAAATCCTCCAAGCTAGGCTGCAGCAGTATGTGGATCGGGAGCTTCCGGACGTGCAAGCTGGGTTTCGCAAGGGCAGAGGAACTAGAGACCAAGTTGCCAACCTTCGCTGGATCATGGAAAAAGCAAGAGAGTTCCAGAAACCCATCTACTTCTGCTTTATTGACTATGCGAAAGCGTTTGACTGCGTAGATCACAGCAGATTGTGGCAAGCTCTCCAAGAGATGGGAGTTCCAATTCACCTCATCTTTCTCCTCAGGAACCTGTATGAAGGGCAAGAGGCCACAGTCAGAACTGGGCATGGTCTTACTGATTGGTTTCCGATTGAGAAAGGAGTGAGGCAAGGCTGCATACTGTCGCCCTGCCTATTTAACCTATATGCAGAGTGCATCATGAGGAAGGCTGGTCTGGACGAGTCTTCAGCTGGAGTGAAGATTGCTGGAAAACGTATCAACAACCTTAGATATGCGGATGATACCACTTTAATTGCAGAAAGTGAAGCGGAACTCAGGAGACTTTTGATGCGCGTACAAGAAGAGAGTGAGAAGTTTGGGCTTAAACTGAACATTAAAAAGACAAAGATCATGGCGTCTTGCCCTATCAAGTCCTGGAGCATCAAGGGACAAGAATTGGAAGCTGTGACAGATTTTCTCTTCTTGGGCTCCAAGATTACCTCGGAAGGAGACTGCAGCCATGAAATTAGGAGACGCCTGCTTCTGGGAAAGAGAGCAATGGTTAGCCTTGAGCGCCTAGTAAAGAGCAGAGACATTAGTCTGCCAACCAAGATCCGTATAACTCGTGCTATGGTCTTTCCAGTTGTGATGTATGGATGCGAGAGTTGGACTGTGAAAAAGGCTGACCGCCGAAGAATTGACGCGTTTGAATTGTGGTGCTGGCGAAGACTCTTGAGAGTTCCTTGGACTGCCAGAAGATCAAATCGGTCAATATTGTCGACCATAAACCCTGACTGCTCATTGGAGGGTCAAATTCTAAAGTTAAAGCTCAGCTACTTTGGTCATCTGATGAGAAGAGAGGAGTCGCTGGAGAAAGATTTGATGTTGGGAAAGGTTGAGGGTCGCCGGAGAAGGGGTAGGCAGCGAACGCGATAGTTAGATGGCATCCTCGAGGCACTGCAGATGAAATTATGTGACGTTAGGAAAATAGTGAGAGACCGGAAAGCGTGGCGTGACATGGTCAATAGGGTCACGAAGAGTCGGACACGACTGAGCGACTGAACTGAACTGAACTAGTAGCAGTAGTAGTAGCAGTAGCAGTAGTAGTAGTAGTAGTAGTAGTAGTAGTAGTAGTAGTAGTAGTAGTAGTAGTAGTAGTAGTAGTAGTAGTAGTAGTAGTAGTAGTAGCAGCAGCAGCAGCCGGCACCGCGTGTCGGAAATAATCAGGGGTTGCGTAAAAAAAAGAAACGACCATACTATGATAATTTGTGGTCCCAGTTATGCATGACTGGTTTATGTATAATAGGTAATGATGATCTTATGGAACCATTGTAATTATATCAATGAAAAAAAAAATGGAAAAAGGGGTTTCAAAGTGTCAAAATGCTCAGAATAAAAATCCAATGGTTGATGATGCTAATTAAGAAAATTCAGAGTGTGTAAGGGATCATTGTTCAGTTAATTGAAATATTTAAATGCATAATTAGAAAATTCAGTGTGTAAGTGATCATTGGTCAATTAAATAATTGAAACAATTAAAGAACGAAAATTGAAGATAGGAGTTTCAAAGGTGTAAGAAACCTCGGAATGAAAAGCCAATGCTTGATGAGGCGAATTAAGGACATTTATAGTGCGTAATTGATGCAATAATTATTTGAAACCCCCGCCGGGGTGGCGCAGTGGTTACGGCGCTCGACTACTGTTCCCAAGGACGCGGGATCGAATCCCGGCCTCGGCGGCAGCTTTTCGATGGAGGCGAAAAGCAAGGCGCCCGTGTGCTGTGCGATGTCAGTGCACGTTAAAGAACCCCAGGTGGTCGAAATCTCCGGAGTCCTCCACTACGGCGTCTCTCATAGCCTGAGTTGCTTTGGGACGTTAAACCCCACAAACCAACCAACCAACCAATTATTTGAAACAATTGAAAAGATCAACAATACGTTCAAAGGGACCAAACTGCTCAGAATCGAAGGCCAATGCTTGCTGTTGCTAAGTGTCTGGATGTAACAATAAAAATAAAAGACAAAATAACCAAAATAGAAAAATTGACTAAAAAAGCGAAAAACATCGTTCGTGTGTATGACGGGCGATCGTGCCATACTCTTAACGGCGTAGCTTAAGTGTCTCCCTAATTTTTAGATGTCTTCAACCGTAATTAAGAATAATAAAAGTGATTTTTCTCAGCTGTGTTTAAAGTTGTAGCATACCGTATACCCTCGCGTAGAAGCAATCCTTTCCACACACGCCGTTTGCCTTCACAGCCGGCAATTAAAAATTTGGGAGACGCTTGAGCTATGCCTTTAAGCCATACCGCGACAGCATTAAATGCACTTGTCTGAAACGTCCTCTAACGGCTCTTTGTTCACGTACATACGCGTTGATGCTCGCCTAATCACTGATTGCTTAATTTCCCTAGCGAAAAAACCCTATAAGTCGCAATAACCTCATACAGATTTATCATACTAAACTCGTATAAATCTATATAATCTCATTCAAATATCATTCAAAGTGTGAGAAATATATGAGATTGTATGAGATTTGTATGATGTTAGTATGAGGTTAGTATGAGAAATCTGCATGAGGTTATTGTGACTCATACGGTTTTTTTCGCTAGGGTTGTGTCTTTATTATCTCACAAATGCTCATCAGCAGAGACTGGAGTTTGAGCAAATGCCTATTTTTTTTTTCAGCTTATCATAGGGCCACCATTTTTACATATGAGCACGAATTAGGTGTTGACAATACGTTTATTACTCGTTTTATGGTGCCTATAAATGCCTATTTTGAGTGTTTGTTCGTACCCGTGCCTATTACTGACGATGGTGCCTAACAATGCCGCTTTTTGTCGATACTGGCCCTGAAATGCGATGCCAACCACGTGAGCAGAATATTCCGGAAGACCTAATTTCTGGTTTTCTGATCTATTATTGTTTTATATCTCGTAGAAATTGGCTGGTAAAGTGGTAACCAACCGGATGGCGCCGCATTTCAGAAAGTATTTAAAGCGAATTACAAGTTCATCTAAACCATTCCCAGTTGGTTGCAGCAGTAACCAACTAGAAATTCTCCCATAAACTAGCTGGACGCTGCTTAACTTATCAAGATTTGCACCTGAACAATCCGCTTTATCAACTTTCATTCTGCTTCGCAGCGTGTTACCAACATCGCAAGATATGTGACGGCAATCTCGTGACAATGCCAGAGATATCTGTGGCATTGTCGCAGATTCTTCGCGGAAACAAGTATCATCTGGAGCAGCATAAAAAAAAAAAAGAAAACTACAGGACATCAGGCAAACGTCCAAAGCCAGGAGCCCTTAACATCAACGAACGAGTTCTTCAAGAAAGCGTTTAAGAACAATAAAAAAAAAATGCTTCTTGCACTGATCTACGTAATGCCTTTGTAGCTACAACCATTCCACACAGACAAAAAAAAAAAATCCGGCCTATAAACAGTTCCTAGAAAAGTACTGCCTTAGACCGTGCCATTCGAACCTATACTGCAAAAGAAAAAAAAGCTGCCTCCAGCCTATATAAAAAGAAACAACTGGAAAGATGCGAGATGAGCTCAGCGACTCCTGCTTTTGGACCTCTATAGATGAAACAAATGTGAAGGGATGGTTTGCTGATCACTAAATTCCTAGCAGGACTGATTTAAGTCGATGAGAAGACAAGGCCCAGATGATCCTACTGACCCAAGATGCCAACCAAAAGTCCCCACCCCGAAGACGCCACCACACATGAAGACATCACTCCTGCCCATGTCATGCGGTGAGTGCTTGATCCTCATCCATCGGATGCTGGCGACCTGTGGACCGATAGCCTCCTGGGCCGGGTTTCATTCAGTCATCATCATGGCTACAAGCCGTTGTCTCCCTTCTCTTCTGTCTTCCCTCATCTAGTCATGCCAATCGTCATTCCCTTTTCTCGTGGACACTATAAAAAACTGTAATGTGGAAGGTATAATCATTATTGTACTAACAGAGAATGCACAACAAGGAATCGCTGATCCTCTTAGCAGAGCACTTCCCGAAACGACTTGAGCCTAGTTGCAGTCCGTCTCGGACAAAAACGAGGAGGTTTCAGTGCTCAAGCAGTTTGCAAGAGGACTTGCCGTTGAAAATTATAGGATACCGAAGAGTGCAAAGCCATGAGGTGTTGCGAAGTACAAGCACACTCCTGTAAGATTTGTTAATATCGAGCATATTTTTTGCAAGCTTACAGTCTTGTTCTGAGTGAGAAGGGGCATAACTTTGAACCCGTTAACTTGGATGTGCTGCTTTTGTGCAGCTACTTTTAGAGTTTATACAGCAATTGCTAGAGGGAGGCGTCTTTTTATATCATGGGCTCTCATTGGATGTACAGGTGCGGATATAAGTAACCCGAGCACGCTTTTCCGCTCAAATTAAAATTACGCCTTGTGCACAGAAAACAATATTTGCTAAAGAAAAAGGGCATGTACCGTCTTTGCCAAAAGTAACCAGGCTGCATGTTTTGCTTCTCGCTTGTATTCTAAAGCCAACATGGATTCCCAGAGGATCAGAATTTGTTGAGAAGTGAGGACAGGAGCTCGCCTTTACTTTGCACAGATTTACAGCATCAGAAGGTGTACGAATTCTCTGCTACCCTACTGAGAAGCGGAACACGCAGCCTGGTTACTTTTGGCAAAGACGGTACGTCTACTACCGGCTAGCATGTACCATTACTGCCAGTTTCAATTATGCAAAGCGGGATAAATTTTAAAAGGAAATAGCGTGCTCCGCTTGCTTTTGTCCGCACCAGTACGCAAGCCAAAGCAAACAACTGACTTTACCAGCGTATGCAGCACCAAGCAGAAATTTATGGCTATATTTTTTTTTATTGCATCAGGTCTTTCGGATGACTTGACCCTTCTTATGGCAATCACCTTTAGAAGGTGACGTGGCTGAGGACACTTGAAGCGTCAAGCAACAAAACACTGTTGAAATAATTATGGCAACGTATTTATTAATGCTGTAGATTCCTGCATGTCCCCAAGGAATAAGCCCAGTTCCTGTATTAGTGAATGTTTTAACCTCCTATAAGATAATTTAAATGGACGATATTTGTATTATTTATAAGTACCTGACCTCCTGCTAAGGCGTGCGATCAATGTTTGCTTTTACTTGAGTAGCATGAAACTCCAAATCTGGCGCTAAACATTGAATATGTCTTCTATTAAGTCTCAAAAGTTTCCAGCAGTTATTTATGCGATTAATGGCTTCCTTCCAGGTGCTCGAAATGTGTTTTAAGCGGGTTGGTGCACTATTTCCAAAGATCACTCGAGGCAGAAAGCGACCTCCTCCTTTGCTCTGATGCAGCATGTGAACAGTATGGTATGTTGTGGTGCAGCGTTCAATAACTGCTTCGATGGTTCATGCATTTGTTAGAATCCTATAACATTACACCTTTCCTTTCATTTTGTAGCAGATATTGCGCGCTGATGTACGCATCTTATATTATAAGAAATTTTGATGAAGTGTGTAGGGCCTATTTCTCTCCTTTTCGTGCTTAAAATGTAAGTTTAGGGGCCTATTTTGGCGCACAAAACACGCCTAAATATCCGGCCTCTACTCGTCAGCATGAAGTCTAAGGTACCACATTATGTGGAAGACCGCCCGACAGAAATATAAAGCACCGCTTTAACAAAGCCCTACTAACGTTACTGCGTTACTTATAGCATATTTCATACGTTTTTTGCTGCACTCAGAAATGCAAAGGTGATATGGGCTGATCAGGGTGGTATGCATTGCGTATTGTGCTCCTATCCGCCTGCCGACCACGGTGTAAGAATGTGGTAGGCGCACAATCACGTAATGTGCGTCATCCTGATTTTACCAGATCGCGGTCACTTTTCGTAGTGTTCTAAACAGCTCGTGAAACTGAGTATGGGAGAAGAGTGCTCGACGTCGCGTCCATGGGGCCTGCGTTTGATTTCCTTCTCGCCCTCCTATCTCAAAAGACACCATCAGAGTTGGCTGATAGGGCCAACTCGCCAGAATCAACATTTCTTTTTCCGGTTCCTGAAGCTAAAGTGTCAGCCTATGCATGTTGCGATGTACAGCAAAACCACAGTGGCGGCCATTCTGTGTCGCATGCAGCACGACGGAAGGCTTCGAACATATTTAATCTGCGTATCACCGTCGGCGCTGATTTCCACTACCGAAGCTGCGCGCTGCATCACAAAATGACGCCCGTAAAGTCATACCTCGGATGCTATAGTGACCGACTAATCAGGGAATAAAGTACGGCCATTGTGCTCACGTGACACTATCACGTGTCAGGCAGAGTTCGCGCTATAGTAATTTAGATTCTTATTTTCATTTCTTCCCTTAAGGACAGATTGTGCTTGAACGAAGCTTGAAAGTGGATTCTTAAAGCTTTTTTTTTTTCTAATGCCTAGCCATATGTAATGGTGATAGGGGTGCAGCTTACTTTTCTCGCGAGCCCCCCTTGCCTGAAGTACTTGGTGTAGCACGGAAACAACCAGGAAGGCGCGAAATGTCTACTATTTGCCGAATTCCTGCCTTCGAGACTCCATCAGTTCTGATGAAGAGCAATGCTCAACGAAAATTCATTAAAAAAAATAACTTAATAAAAAATGCAGGAATTTTCTGAATTTCTGGAGGGAAAAGCAAGGAGTTTTTAGCTGCGGCACGGAACATCATTTTGCTAGTGACTTTTTGCCGCTGCTTGGCGTCTTAAATGTTATTGACTAATAGAATAGCAGAGAGTGTTGCTACTGCTAAATAAGAAAACCAAGCCAACCGCATATCCTCCTTTCTGCATTCATACTGCACGAACGCATGCCACACTCCCAGAATGCGGGCCTCGTCTCCAGCATTTTGCTTACTTTAGTACGTCGCTGCTTCACCGCAGCGTTCTTAGCCAGACAATCGTTTTGTTGCCTCTCTCGACCGCCTTCCCGCGGCCGTTACCTGCGCGCAGCGGGCGACGTTGGCTGCGGTGTGTAACAATTTTTCTCGCGCTGTGTCGTGCGCCAATGTTTTTCTTCTTGGGAAACGAAGCCAGGCTTGGGTGGCGCCACTTGTGTCTTTTGGTCGTCGCCGCTGCTGCTTTCTTTGCAGCGGCGGAGGCGTAATGGCCGTTCAGCTCAGCGACAACTCCTCGCGGGCGCTGAAGAAAAGAGCCAACTCGATTAGAAACCCATTAGGAACAGCACTCCTCTTCCGAGGTTTTCCCTGAGAGGAGCGTGCGCGCCTTCCTTGTTTTCCCGTTTGTCGGCGTCGCCATACAGGGGCTCGAATCTGGCTGCCCTCCCCCCCCCCCCCCCCCCTACTACCAGCTCTTAGCTCCCTTTGCACTGCATTTACTTTCTCCTTTACTTGTCCTCGCACCGCGATGTCGTTTCCTCCTAGGCTGTCCGCGCGGAAGGTAATGAGAAGGAACGGGGTCACGTGGGTCTTTCTGACTGCGCTACAACACCGGCAAGCCATCTTATGTACCTCCTCCTTTTCGGTGCACTTTCTCTAAACCGCCTATTCCCCTTCCCCAATGCCCTCGAGGGGGGGGGGGGGATGAAAGGAAAGGAAAAATAACTTGCAGTTGGGTGCGTCTAGACAACACAGAACTCATGTTTGGGCACAGATATTCTTTTTTTTTTGTGATTGAATATCGATTAGGTGAGGTGCGCGAGGACAAAAAAAATACCGCAGCTAGAACGTGAGAGAGTGGAAACAAAAATATTATTCGTCGGTATAGGCGTCACTTATAGCGCCGGGCTCGCCATCGGTGGGCAACGTATATGAATGAGATGGCTGGGTGGCAGCCCGTGCAGTGACGAGCGAAATATGTCGAGATTCTATCACCCGACACTGCTGCCGGCCAAAAGAAATGCGGAATGCCAGAAACAAGTGGTTACGCTATCTATCCCAAGCCCTTTCGCTTCCAGTTGTAAGCGTGCACATGCAGCGGAGACGTGCAGAAAAAATGTTCTCTTATATTTCGGTCAGGTTGCCTAGTCGTTTGTGGTATTTCGCATCAAGTGAAGCAGACCGCATGGGCTGCAACAGCCGCTGTCTCAACGTCGTTAACGAATACGCCCTCGATTTATCAATTCACGTGATACGGTGCTTTTTTTTTTTTTTTTTTTTTAAGGAAATTCAGCGGACATGCATTGCAGCAAGAAAAATATTTTCCGATGATTACGCTACTCTCTACTGCGAAATTTGAGCGCAGCTCATCCGCTGTTTCACCTTTTCGATAGATTGAGGCAAATATTTCGAGCAAGACATGTACAATTACAAACAACGTTTTTTTTTTTTAATTTTTTACACGTATTCCTTCAAGAAACACTCCACTAACAGTTCTTGGCTGTCATGAAGGAAGCTTTGTGGTCGGAGAAATGAAGAGAGCAATTAAGTTATTGGGAGGTCGCGGGAGGCAGCGCGTGGGCCCATAGGAACGCTGCTCGGCGAAGAGATAGCAGCGACTGACTGATGCCGCTGACGCCGCTAGCGAGTCAAGACAACGTGGCTCTGCGTTTCAGCTTGGGATGCACGCACCGTAATCCTCTGATAGCGAGCAACACCGTCGCCGCCACGCAGGAAGAGGGGTGGGTGGGGTGGGGGGTGGTACACGCAACGGCGAAGGGTGGTGGCAGGAGAGCGCGCAGCGATCGGAGAACACGCGCTGTCGCCGCCACGGAGGAAGAGGGGGGGGCTGAGCTGGGGGGGGGGGGGGGGGGGGCGGAGCTGGTTACGAGGCATGACAGCGGCGACGACGACGAAGCGAAACGCAGGAACGGGCGCCAAAGAGCTGCGTTTTAAAATGCGAGCCTTTTGAATGCTACGTATGCGGCGTGCAGAAATTCAGTCACGATAGTGTCTGCTCGTCGAGCTGATGAAAATGAGTGTGGCAGTGTATCATTTTGCACTGTTTAGCCGGCTTAAGTACAGAATCACTAATATACAACCTGATCCCATATGCTAACGCTGACCGATGCAACGGCTGACCACTGGAGGCTCTCGTTCGAAGTAGGTGGTGCAGCATAAGAGGTTAGTAGTTATGACTTGCAACAGGCTATCTTCTTGGATTGGGCCTGACGGTAATGTGCTTACACAAGCAAGTGCGTCACTATACAAACGGGCTCAATTTGGTGGCTATATTTCTTGTTGTCTGGCTTTTGGCAAACAATGTTTAGTCTCGTTTTTTTTTTTTTTTTTTTTTTTTTTTTCGCATCAGTCCGGGAACTGTCGCTTATCCTTTCCAGACGCCGTAGTGTGCTTGAGCGGCAGCACGAAGGAAAGGAAAACTGAAAGAGGTCAACGGAAGGAAAATGTAAGAAAGGGAGAAATAAAAATGAACTGAGAAGAAAGAAGTGTTCCGGCTATCATATTATGTGATGTGCAAAAACATGAGTTAGCAGTAGTAGCCACAGATAGCGCCTTGGGTCATTCCGCGCCAAATGACCCAGATGTCTTTAAAAAAGAAAAAAAAAAAAAAAAAAAAAACTCTAGGTAGGGTCGTCCACTTCTAGCTGTAACACGGTCACTGCTTTCAAAGCAACATTGCGCCTGACGTAGGCATATATCCATGCAAAGCGATGCAAGCACAGAAGGACCTGGGCGTGTTGCTTCACATGGCCTGCCACTAAGCTATATTACTTGGCCGAGTCGGACGCAATGACGCTTTGAAAGCAGTGACCGTGTTATAGCTAGAAGTGGACGAGGCTGTACATGGTTTGACAGTGGTGGTACGCATTGTCCCTGCTGGATTTCAGCGAAAAAAATTGTTCAGCAGTGTGCACCAGCTTAGCTTCGCAAATTTCAGCAAGAACTTGTTTAACAAAACAAAGAAAAAGTGAACAGTTTGCATTTTCATGCATAGTTGAGATATTTTCTTCACGCGAATAAACGCACTGTCCTGTTCTATAACACGACTGGACTGAAATTATTTCTTTCTTTCCTAAATATGAAACACCGAAAGCAGCTACGCCTATGATGCTTTGATAGCTTAATAAATGGTATGTTCCGACAGAGGCTACTTTAACAACTTTCTCATTTTCTGCAGGACTGAGGTTAGCCGACAGAAATTATTCGAAATTAGCGGAATTTAAACGACGCCGAAAAAAAAAAGACAAAGATTGAAATGTGGTCTTATGTGGCAGATTGAGTCCTCAGTAGCATATAGTGACGGAGTCGAAGTAAAATATGAAAGATAGTACGTTCCATTCGTTGCTTAATACCACTCATTTGCATTTATTTCCGGCTTTTTAAACGAAACACCTTTTGAAATAACGTTTTAAGCTGAGCACTTGTGCTGTACACCGGCATCATTCCGTGCTCGCTCTTCCCTGCAGCGCATGTAGTCACCGGGTTTGAGGATACCCAAAACCAGTACTGCTTTGCACGAATACCGTTGTGCGCTGCGCCCCGGTGAAAAATAAAAAATGAAGCCGCCGCATAGCAGTGGCATCATTCACGACACCCCGCGTAGCAGGTGGAGAGGCCGACAAAAAAATCGTTAGGGCCTCGATGTTCACCCTTCCCCTATCGGGAGCGCCATCATGGTCAGATGCCACTTTTACTCCTTGCCCCCTCCCCGCTGCCAGCGTTCCTTCATTGATTACGAGTTATACAGAAAGCTCAACGTCCCAGCTTGCCGGCCTTACTTCCGACACAAGTGCGCTTTGTGGTCAGATCGCAAGCAAAGTGAAAAACGTTCTGAAGCCGAATGCCGTGAAAGAAACGGAGTAAGCATTTTCGTTAGTTAGCGTCCGTCGATACGAGCCGTCTGGTTATTCTATGACTTTGTCTACTAATATTCCCCCTCCCTTCTCTCACCTATTTAGACAACGCTGTCTAGCCCTCTGTATGCCCAAGAAATTATTTAAGGAAAATAATATGAACTTAGTAGTACTTGCGAGCGGGCTAGTTGGCTATACGACTCCGACGACCTCTGGCGCTGCATGGTTATACACAAACACAACACACACACAAGAGAATTAAACCAAGACGTTCACATCGATGATGCGCTCACTACCAACTGCCTGTTATTTGGGATACGAAGAAGAAGAATGTATCACAAAAAACGTAGGGTTACAATAAGGAGAAGAAGAAGTAAACAAAAGATTCAAAAAAAAAAAAAAGGCGAAGAAATTCAGAAGGAAAAAATTAAATGAAAATAAAACGAAAATAATGACAAATTGCGTTTAACTTCTTGTCACATTGTCCGAACGGAGCAGTCTCACCGCCTTGCTGTTGAGCGCCACCTACGGAACACTCACGCATTCCCCTTCTTCCCCCGAAATCATCTTGAATGCTTCGATAATCTGTCTTTTAAAGCTGTCTTCTGCGCCTGCCAGCACCTTGGTTTCGGTGAACTTTGGTACACAATGGATGCCCCTCAAGTCCTGTTGATCGTCTTCCATTTTACAACGAGGGCAACGTGTCGCCAGGTTTCCTGGAGCAGACAATGCGGCACACGAATTTCTATGTTCACTTAGCCTTTAATTGATGCATCGGCCTGTTTGCCCCCACAGGCCGATGCATCATTTGCATTAAATTTTTTCCTTGTGAATTTCTTCGCATTTTTTCTGAATATTTTGTTTACATCTTCTTCTTATTGTAACCCTACGTTTTTTGTGATGCATTCTTCTTCTTCGTACCACAAAAACAGGCAGTTGGTAGCGAGCGCATCATCTGTGTGAACGTCTTGGTTTAATTCTTTTGTGTGTGTGTTGTGTTTGTGTGCATTGCCAGAGGTCGTCGGAGAAATATGAACTCAATGGGCGGTTTGAAATGGTGGGGTCTTTGAAACGACGCGGGCATTTCGTCACATTAAGCTTTCATCACTCTATACAGGGCACGCTGTATTTAGTCGCATACTCGCCGACCGAATCGCCTAAGTGTCACATAACAGCAAATGAGTGCATAACCGACCTTCTAATACTCAAACATACGAGGCACGGTGTAGCTGCTTACGTGTCTCCTAATCTCCGGTCGTCACATTCACTGGAACGAAGATCAACCATGATGCAACGCCGCGGTTGCGCAACCAATTAAAGTATTTTTCTCGCATGAAACAAAAGGTATTGCGATTAAGCTTCCCTAAACAAACACCACTGAACGGCATTGTGCAACGGAGTTATTTTCATATTACTAATTGGATCACCTCTCTATGCTCTTGACAGCTGAGTATGCCGGAAAAAGATTTTTTTTTTCCAAGTGGTTTCCATTCGTTGAGCTCCGAAGCATTTTTATGAGCTTGTTTCAGTTTAGATAATCGTGAAAAATATTTTAATTTGCTTCTGTGAAAACACATAGATTAATAAAAATTGAATACCATGGCTCTATACTTTCGTTTTGGTATTTCATACGATGAAAAAAAAAAAAAAGAAAGAAAATAAACTGTTTTGAGAGCCTTACATATAAAAGCACAAAACCTTTTATGTAACTGAATAAACTTTTACTTGTGCGTTCAAATTTCAGTTCTTTAGATAAGGTTTTGTTATCATTTGCGAACTGAAGATGAAGACCGTTACAAGACAAAAAGCTTTGGCCAGAAGCCAGCTGCGCGGTAGAGTGTTTACCCGCACTTCTCGCCGAAAGATGGCTATACTATGAACGCATTAAAGGAAAAAAAAAATATTCTTTGACTGGTGCACTTAACAAGTGAAAGACACAGGTACGCCTAAAGATCGTTGCCCTCAGTCAATGTTCTCGTGGTTTTATACCGTCTTCCTCCAATTTACAACCGTCGCCCAGCTCAATCAGATATGCTTAAAACGATCGGGAATGTTGCCGACTCGCGACTGGGTCGACAGCCAGCAGCGTATACGCATCGTCTCCAGAGAGAATAGCGATGCAGTGCCGCGTTCTGCCTTCTTTCTAGAAAACTTGGTCGTACGGGAGCAGAAAACAGAATCGCAAGACGGCGGAGGGCCCAAAGGCGTGAAAACTTGTTGGCGCCGGCCTAGTTCGACGGCGGCCCAGCAGCCGCCCACGCCTGGTCTTCGGCGGTGTGTGGGCGATCAATCACACGGAGGCTGCGACCGAGTCGTGTCTGAATGAACACGCGCTGCGCCGCTTGAGTCGCCGCCGAAAGGTCAAGAGATCGATAGCGCGCGCCTCGCACAATTCAATTTGGACGGGCGTAGAGTGGCGGCAGAGTCCTAATCGCAGCCCACGTGCTCGGCCCCCGGGGCTCCTCGCACTAGCAGTCATCCGATATTCTCCCTCGGCCGCTCATAATTTTCGGCGCACTGCGATTTCTCTGCCCCCCGTGCGCGTTGTCTTTGTTTCAACCCCCCCAAATTTCTTCTACGGACACTGGCGAAAAGCGCGCGCTGAATTTATTCATTCGAAACCCCTCTGGGTGAAAATTCCATTTGTGTGTCTTTTTCTCGCCTCATCAAACAGACCGAAACACCCAGGAGCCTCACTTGCAGCCGAAGCCTACCGTTCGGGTCGGTGCGAGCTTCACACGAGGGCACGGACTTAGTCGGATAAAGCCTTTACCTTTTTAGCCCATCTCAGATTCGAAGAATCGCAATGCCAGTTTCAGAAGACGGCTTTCCTTTTTCTCTTTCGCGCGATGTGGATGAATAACACGAAAACTTCATCCGTTTGTTCAGGAAGTCGGATAACGAACTTCTACTAGAAGTGTTCTGCTCTTCTTTGACACTTATCTTTTCTCAAAGTACGAAGCGTGTTTTCCTGCGATTTAATCACCTGTCCATGGGGTAGTGACATTTTGTGCCACTGTTCTCATTGGATTTTCCAATGTACCGTCTGCTGTCAGACGTACCTACTTGAAAAGAATTGCTAGGGGGGAGGGGGGGGGGGGGGGGCTCACTGTCTACAGAGTGTTTTTATTTTTATCTGCCAAGCTATCTTAAAAAAAAAACGGCGCACACGCGATTTTTTTTCTTTTGCAGTCAACTTGCAGGAGGTAGGAGCCACGGCTTGTACAAAGACATGGCGAATTAAGAAAATTTTCTAATTATATATTTAATTTTTCGCTTGTACGTTGCAATAACCAAATTGAAGTACATTCTGTGTATGCATCAACTATGCTGGGAAATTACAAGGGGGGGGGGGAGGGGGTCGAGTTGAAGGTTCTACTGGTGAAATTATGTTTCCGCATGCCTCCCTTCAAATCGAAACTGGTCGGCAAATGAGCGACGATGGCGCCCATATCTCTGCCTTGGATGGTGACCCAGCACAGCGTCGCCGCCGGCGTTATTCCCGCACGTTTTCCCTCTCTTCTCTTTTTCCGACGGCAGCTTTCCATCTTGGTGTCTGCAGTCGGCGCCAGCCATGCGCGAAACATTGCTTTCCTCCTGCACCCTCGGTATAGCGCCGCGCCATGCTGACATAAACGCCGTTACTTCCTGCGTCTTTCTTGGAACGCGCATATCTCGTGAAAATTTATTGGAGGAGCTGGAGGCTGTTAAGCGAGCATAACAAAAGAGACGGTACACTGTCTGGCCATTAAAGGAACATGCCTAAATGGCATCCCTAGTTGAGGCAAGACAGCCAGTTCGAGAAAACGCCG
>NC_139344.1:232439519-232474519 GCF_055883805.1 Amblyomma maculatum
GTTCGAGAAAACGCCGATATGCCAGTAGACAACGTAACTAGAAAGAACATCTCGTATCGGAAAAATATCAGCGCTATCTGCAAGCGTCACCATATCGAAGTTCGTTTGACTGAAATAATAGCAAAGAAGCTGGTTCAAGAAACCATTTTGCCAGGCTTGATGAGCTCGGGCAAATACTTTAAACCATACTACGGTGCACATATGTTTGCAAATGCCTTATATACTGGCTCAGACTTAACTGTTTTTGTCAAACTTTTGCCCGAGTGAGGCTTAGACGAGTAAGGCCTTAAAGCATCACATAGAATACCTAGAGGATCAATTGCAACGTTTCCGCGACTTGTGCAGAGAATAATGTTACGCTTGCCGGCAAGTTATAAACACTCTTATTCATTATTCATCGCATGTTGTTGTTGCAGTCCGGCGACCTCACCTACTCAGCGCGCTCCCGCAGGTGATAATCTTTGGGCCGTCTCTAGCATCAACAATGCCGGTAACTTTAAAAGCTGTTTGAGACGACTTCGGCCGACAACAACCTCGACTCGTTATAATGCTGTGCGCAGGCTCGTGGAAAAAATGCTCTTTCCAGTTACCTGCTTGGTGCAAGTTTCATGGCTACCCTCGCCCATCGGAATGACGTAAGGGTGTCGAAACTTCATTTTTAATTGCCAGTTAACGCCCATGTGGAGAGCCTGCAGCCTGTTTGTCATGTCTCCAGGAATATATTTAAGTGCATCGGCACCATCGGCCGTTGGCGCTTTGACTCGTTTAGTAAGGTGTCCCTGAAAACTGTGAGCAAGAGAAGGCCTCGCAGTAGATTACCCGTTCGGATCTGCCACACAGACTGTATTCAGCCAAGGACCGATTCATCCGACATCTAGCCCTAATTGTTTCGAACTTTCGGGAAGCTTGTCCTTAGGGAGAGTCTTCCTCCCGAACATCACCGACGATGAAAGGTTTGTAATCGTCAGCTGTGATGCAGGGCGTCACCGTGCATTGAAAGCGCCTAGCGATTCTTTTCGTACCCTTGAAGCTGGAGCTCTCTGGCATATCGATTCAGATGGGACTCTAATTCACATTCGCGACCTATGCAGGTTGTACGTGCTTTCTCACCGACACGGGATGAGAAAACGATAGAGCATTAACGGCTGGACAGAAGCAATTTTCCACAGGCGACAGTATTTGCACGTATGTCAGTTTCTCTCTTGTCGAACGCTCTGGGAACAGCAAAAATAGTATACAGGCAAAATAGTATCGCTCCGCCATGAACCCCTTCAACTCCTATTAAGGGAAGTAGAGCTGTGCATAGTTATTTCTATGAATCGTAATATCTTCTTTCCTATACAGTGCGCCAGAATGCATTTGCAAGGTAATTAAAAGAAGATTGATTTAATTAGCACCCAAAGGTACTTAAAGACAACGAAGTTGTGAAGAGGAGCATTCAGCTTTGGCGCGCCACAATAATTGACTTAGTTCGGTAGCTCGATTACGCAACGTCTCGTTTAAGGTTGCTTCCCCTCATGAACGTTCTCAATTTCCTTTTTTAAAGCGCAGCTCTTTGGCGCCCGTTCCTGCGTTTTGCGTCGTCGTCGGCGTCGCTCTCGGCGTTGTCCCTCGTAACCAGCCCAGCAGCCGGGGCTGCGCGCGCTCCTTCCCCTCTTCCTCCGTGGCGGCGACCGCGCGTGTTCTCCGATTGCTGCGCGCGCTCCTGCCACCACCGTTCTTCGCTTGTACCCCCCCCCCCCCCCCCCCGCCTCCTTCTTCCTGCGTGGCGGCGACGGTGTTCTCCGGTTGCCGAAGCGTCGTCTCGCTATCAGCGGATCACGGTGCGTGCATCCCAAGCCGAAACGCAGAGCCACGTTTTCTTGACTCGCTAGCGGCGTGAGCGGCATCAGTCAGTCGCTGCTATCTCTTCCACGCCGCGCAACGTTCCTATGGGACCACGCGCTGCCTCCCGCAAATCCCTGATAACGCAATTGCTCTCTTCATTTCTCCGACCACAAAGCTTCTTTCATGAGAGTCAAGAACTGTTAGTGGAGTGTTTCTTGAAGGAATACGTGTGAAAAACAAAATAAAAAGTCTGTGATTGTACATACACGTCTTGCTCGAAATCTTTGCCTCAATCTGTCGAAAAAGTGAAACAGCTGTTGAACTGCGCTCAAATTTCGCTAGGAAGTAACGTATTTGTCGGCAAATGTTTCTGTGACGTCTCCTGCACACTTCCAGAAGCGAAGCACGCTGCTCCTCTGTATGAAGAGTATGCAGACAAATTGTAACGGTAATACAGCACAGGAGGTACAGACGAGTAGACACACACAGCCGTACAGAAGTAAACAGCCTAGCATGGGGATATTCCCTGGAGGTCCGAAATTGTCCCCTTTGCTCGGGCCACAGAATCCTGCAAGTACTTGTTGCGTGACCATCTTCCGAGCAGAAGCGAAGCAAATACTTGATTGCAGGGGGCAGGATACTCTGACGAATAGAGTAGGAGAGGAGAAAGCACACCTTTCAGGCGGCATTAGTATCAAGAGCACTGATGGAGCGTGATTTGTGCTGTCTGGGGAAGAGGTGACAGTTTCTGATCTATGGCGTGGCGCTTGTGTGTTTAATTGTCATTACGCCCCGTGCAGTGTTTATGTCAAAAAGTTCTTGTATATATAAAGAACTGACCCAAACTGTAACGTCTGGTATATGCAGGTTTGGAGGTCTTATCAATGTTCATGCACAAATATACCGTGTCCCGTGATTACTGTAAAAACAATCGAGAATACAAGTGGCGTGCTCCGTTTAACTCTGGATTTTTATTACGTCCTGCATAAGCTCAGCTGATTCGATAGGCAATCATCACCATTATAGTGTAAGCCAGTGTTTTGGGAAATACATTCACGAACGCTAAGCCTGCAGCAACTCCCCCCCCCCCCCCCTTTCCCTAAGAAAGCAGCTGAAGTAACACCGCAAATACATAGAACGTTTGACACGTTAATAGGGCCGAATCTGATATTACAGCTTTTGGTTTTTTTCTTTCCTGTCCTACGAGTGACTAAATAACCTTTGTGATTTTTACTAATGTCCTGACCAGCCGACAAAAAGCAGGCCGCACTTTCGCCGTCTCGGTTTTGCGGGAGGCAATAAAAACAGCCTCTTTATTTATCGTCCGCTCGTGCACCCAACCCTTCCAAGACACTTCGTCCTCCGGCATAACCCCTAGTTGGCAGTGGTGTCTGTCCTGAAGGTCCCTCTCCGGTGGCGATCGCCATTGTCCTCGCGGCAAAAGTTTGTCTCTTTCGACGCGAGGCCATTTTTACCGTCTTCCCAGTGAGCGGTCAAAGGCGGCGTTGGCGTCTTTGTTTCCCTTGCCTCGCCGCTGGAGCTAATAAAGGGAACTGCGAGACTGACAGCGACGAAAGGGCCGGCTCGTCCAAGCGTTTACCCCATTATCGCCGATGGCTCCGCGGAGACCGGCCTCGCTTCGCAGCCCCGCTGCAGCGGCGGCAGCGCAGCTCGCTCGCGCGGCCCGAAGCGAGAACGCTGCAGTCCAGAATTGCTCACTGCAGTCCCCTGCCCAGCGGGACGATCTTCTTCCATCGTTGTAATCACCGTGAGCAAGAATAGTGTCTCCATTCTGTTTGTTATTCTTTGGCCTTCCTTTCCTGGAGCGTGTCTGCCTGCGCCGCTCTGCTGCATTCTTAAACTGTTCTTTTGTCTCTCTGGCTTGGCCCGACGAACGCTGGGACGGCACTGCGAGAAGACGAAGAGAGGAGCGTGCTGATTTAGAATGTAAATTGAACTGGTGTGATGCGGCTGAGGAGCGCACGCGCGTTATCAGAGACATGATTCGCCGAGCACGAAGAGAAACAAAAACAGGTGTTTGAGATACGCGCAAGCGTACTAAGCACTGCGGAGAATTTGGCTTCCTTTCCCCCTTAAAATGCATGAAAAGGGTCGCCAGTGAAATGCAGTGCACTTCGTCCTGCGCCCGTTTTAATGGCCAAAAAAGCACTTTCCTGGCTTTTGTTTTTACTTTCAGGCCAGTCGAGGATTATTCTCAGGCTGGCTGACAGTCTGTTGGGGTCGCTTCCGTGTAAAAGGGCTCGGCTCGGCGAGTTCTTGTGGACGCTCTAACTTACATGCATGAACGGAAAGGGACAAATTCTGCTCTGCGCAGTATTGCGCATAGTTTGCTGCAAATATTGACACATTTCTCGAAGTATCTTACAGGAAATGCTAGTTTGTCAGTTGATGTATAAGAGGGAAGGATACACTACGATCGCTGTGGGCGTAGTGTACTGCGAGCATGTACGTGATCTTGGAGCACTACCACATAGGGTCGTGTCATTACCGTACTTTTTTGTTTGACAAAAGAAGATAAAAACTCCGCTGATTTACATACTATTGCGCTGCAGCTCACTTTCTAAATAAAACAAAACACACTCTTTATCGAAGTTCCCAGGATCGAGAATACAGCGAAGAAATTTATTTCAAAAGCGCGCATATTAACTCGGGTAACAGCACAACTCGTCGCATTTCGCACGAAGTCCAACAGCTGTGCAAACACAGAAACACACACACACACACACACACACACACACACACACACACACACACACACACACACACACACACACACACACACACACACACACACACACACACACACACACACACACACACACACACACACACACACACACACACACACACACACACACACACACACACACACACACACACACACACACACACACACACACACACACACACACACACACACACACACACACACACACACACACACACACACACACACACACACACACACACACACACACACACACACACACACACACACACACACACACACACACACACACACACACACACACACACACACACACACACACACACACACACACACACACACACACACACACACACACACACACACACACACACACACACACACACACACACACACACACACACACACACACACACACACACACACACACACACACACACACACACACACACACACACACACACACACACACACACACACACACACACACACACACACACACACACACACACACACACACACACACACACACACACACACACACACACACACACACACACACACACACACACACACACACACACGCACACACACACACACACACACACACACACACGCGCACGCGCACACGCACACGCACACACACACACACACACACACACACACACACACACACACACACACACACACACACACACACACACACACACACACACACACACACACACACACACACACACACACACACACACACACACACACACACACACACACACACAAGGGGAGCAAGCACATATGTTGCCCGCCTGGTCAATTTGAAGCGGCTTCAAAATAATTTCGGTTTCCTTCAGCAGTTTATTTACAATATACTGCAGGCCCTTTGGTGGGCCCAAGCAGGAGTGGCAACAATAATATTATTAAATTATATATAAAGAAAAAATTATACACAGCTAAAACACAATAATCATGGCAGCCAGGGGTAGAAAAATCGAACATTTTGTACAATAATCAAAGGAAAAAGGTCAGTGAAATCGGCAGTACAAGGACAAATTTTTTTAGTTATTTAAAACACACACGACTATTTAAAGCAGCAACACAATAACAGGTTAGTCAAAGTAGTCAATACTCAATTAGGTCAATCGAGTCGATGCTATTCAGTAGGTGAGGTGGCAGTCGGTTCCAGTCTTCTATAGTACGAGGGAAAAAGAAATATTTAAAAGCGTTTACTCTAGAATTGTGTGGAGTTAATTGATGTTCGTGACGATTTCTTGTCAGACGGGTGTTTAACGGTTTCAGGTAAGGCCAGGGGTTCATTAACAATTTATTGTGTTTCAGCAAGAACAGAAGTTTGAGTCCTTGAATCTTTCTTCGTAATTCGAGTGTTGGGTGTTATGTTGATTCATTAGTTCGGTCGGTGAATTCATTGCACGATACTTGGAAAAAATAAAACGAACAGCTTTGCGTTAGATCATTTCGAGTGCGTGAATGTTGAGTTTTGTGTACGGGTCCCAAACAGCTCCTGGCAAAAAGCTCTTTCAAGGTTCTTGCAAAAATAACTGAAGCTTCTTACTGCAATGGATCCCTTTAGGGTCAGGAATGAGGGGTAGGAGGTCGAATTCTTAAAAGGGCAGCACGAGACACCCATGCGTGAACTTCGCTTTCTCTATTGACGTTGAAGACTTGTTTCATAACATTCCGCAGCGAAAACTAATTGATGCAGTACGCGACCTAATAGAAAATGGGGGCGCAGTAGATTTTTAGAACGCTTTTGGATTATCGATTAGCAGCTTATTGGTTTTACTTGTCTTTTATCTGAGAGCGGCAGTCGTGCGGTTCAGAGATGATTATTTTATCCAGAAGAAAGCAATTTGTATCGGCTTTTGTTCAGCTCTAATTCTGAGCGATATACTTTTAGCACGGTGTAACAAGCGGATTACTGAGTGTTTAGATAAGAGGGTTGTAAAATGTTTTAAATATGTTGATTATTATCTGGTGTTTCTGAAACTGAACAGTTTCCAGGAAAGCGGGCTCATTGTTTCTAGTGTTTTAGAGGTGTTCGGCTTCGATTTAGAGGGCTTCGATTCACTTATGAGCTTCCGACAAATGGCTGTTACCAGTTTTTAGAATTGTCCCTCTGCAAGAGCACACGTGCTGGGCCTATAAGCCGCTTCCAAAATAAACGTGATTTGAACTATGTTTCGGCACATTGGAAGTTAGGAAAGCGTGGCAGTTCAAAAGTCGTGCACGCATAACATGGAAGCCAGACTTCTAGATCAAGTTAACCGTTTGGCCAAAGCGGACTACCCCCCTGAAACAGTGACTGCGGTGATGGAGGTATTGATAAGGGAACTTAATCTCGCCCTTGGTTGTGTCAAAGCAAAGGCATCTGCAGAAAGGCAGAAGCGGCGGGTGGCAATCCTTTAAATCCACCGTGTGTCCCACCGCTTCAAAAAAGCGGCGCCGAAGTGTGGTCTGGGGGTACAGTTCACGGCTCCTGATAAGCTGGCACAGCTATGTTCCGCAGTCACGGAAACGATGAAGCCAAGCTGCAGCAAAAAGCACTAATCTAAATTTGTGACGTGTAGAACTGAAGCCGTGTACACAATTCCGCTTACCTGAGGCAAAGCATATAAGGCCAAACTGGAAGGTGCGTGAATGGCCGCATGAGAGAGCATCGTAGGGTTGTTCAATCACTGGCCGGAGGATCGGAATTGGTTAAGCTTTGCAACAGTTGTGAAGATTTTTCCCCAGTATTTGATGCTACGGCTGTGATGCCCGTAGGAGCCCAGAAAAAGAAAAGGGAATTAATTGAAGAATTTCAAATTGACAAGGCAGGCGACATTTGTGTTAGCACACCTTCTCTTGCGTTGGCAGGAAAAGAAATTATCTTCGTAACAGCACGCCATGCAGGAAAGGGGGGAGGGGTGCAGTGAGACCATGTGTGAAGACGAGGCACTTGCGTGTGCTCATTGAATACTATGCTGATGTCACGTATGTGTTCAGTAAAAACTAGTTGCAGTCTAGCGGGTGTATCTTGTGTGCCGTGTTCTTTACGTCCGTGTGTTTTTTACTGCTAACATAATGATTCCAGCAACCTCGGGAAGCATTCCTATTGCTTGTTGATTCTGTAGGGTGAAGCAGGGTAGACCTGGTATTGGACAGATGGTGATTTTGTATTAATGAGCCGTCGTTACGGTACCCAAAAACGGACGCCTAGCTGGTAGCATTCACTAACGCCATCACCACACTGTAGACTGAAGGAAAGGTGCAATGAGGAAGTAATTATCACCATCCATCCAGGCGCGGCGGTACAGCTAGAAAGGAAAGCTATACAATTTTAGAGAAACTTCGTAGTTGCAGAAAATTTTGTCCTGGTTAAGGGTTCGAACCCGGGACCCGCTCTGCTAACTGAGCTATTCAGGACGGCCAGCAGATAAGATGACGGGACGACAGAGAATGTCTCAGTAACTCGAAGTGCAGTTACTCGAAGTGCAAACTGTCATGATCGGGTCTGTAGCCACGGTTCCCGCGGCTCCTGCAGCGGTCGACGACTGCAGTCGATCGGGTGCCGGCGAGCGCCTGACACTCCTTTACAAGACCCAGTGCTGCTCCGCATCACACGGGCGCATTGAGAAGAAATCTTGGCATCGGGCGTTCCCGGACTCGCCAGCCAGACACCCTGGCGCCTCAACGACTGCAGGCGCCATGGAGGAGCGCCCAATCTGGTTTTGAATTTGGTGCGAATACACTTGTTCACGAGGTCTATCCGGGCCTTCGGGATGTGCGCCACAAATACTGTGCCTTTCCTTTCCCGTAAACCAATTACTAATAAAAGCGTTAGTAGGGTATGTAAAAATGGCAAACAGTGATGATGGTAATTATTAGCAAATACTTATAAAATAATAACCTATGATAATTAGCAGAATAAAATAAAAAATAAATAAAATAACATCTCGTTGCGCGCCATGGTTGCCTGCATAGGCGCACAGCTCAATTGCTATGGCACGTCAGACAACGCCAGGATGGCGAGTGAGCCGGGTCCTTCTACTGTCTCGGCCGAAGAAGCGCGCCGTGTCCGGCGGGCTGAGTTGGAACGGGAGAGAAGACGCCGTAAACGTGAACACGTTGCCTAATGCATGCACCGTCTTTTCCAAAAGTAACCAGGCGCACGGGTTTCCTTCTCAGCCGTGTTTAGAGCCCTTTGTCTATCCTAAAATGCAAAAAATGGTCTTCACAGATAAGGGTGAGTGGCTTTCTTTCCGTACAAGTGGTTAAAATTTTGTAATATCCCATAAACTCTGCACAACGGGGCTAAGGAGCAAACCGCCAGCCTGGTTACTTTTGGCAAAGACGGTACATCCTAGAGCCTAATTAAATCAAAACCTAAATAAAAAAGAAATACCGACAAACAGCTGAACCGAATTAAACCATACTCAGACTCATACAGTTGCACCAAAACCACATGGAGCGGATGGAGCTTGTTATGGTGCAAGATGTAGGTGTAGTTATTTCGTTACCGCGGTAGTAGTTTGCTAGGAAAGCTCACTGTATTCTTTACTGTATCACTGCATTCTTCCCAGTTTCCGCACTAGTTCAGTTTCTCGCCCTAATTTTGCTATTCCCATGCAGATTCAAGACGCGAGCAAACAGATTGAATTTCCCTCAACCGCAGCGCAGCCGTGTAGCAAGAAATAAAAGTTAAACAACTAGTACAGATTTTCTTATTAAAGAAGGAGCTCAAAAACTAGGACTACTGAAACAGCTGTACTGTGGCTGTATTTAATATAAAAACCAGTGTGGGTTGCAAATTGTGGGACAAGATTGTACGGAGGAACGAATCGAAGAGGCAAAGATGTTTGCTCTGCATAACTCCTAGTACGCCCCGCTTCGAAATGCGATTGATTCAGCCTCTACCTACATTTTGCCACTTGTCCTGGTCACCTTAGTTGGGAGAGCGGCTGATTAGATGCGGTAGTGGTTCCAGGTTCAATCAAATTCCACCAAGGCCATGGATGATTAAAAACCAGCAGAGCACTATTTGACTTTCCTTTCCAGGCTCACGGTCGCAGTAAGCCTACGGTTATGGAAAATCTGATTCTGCTTACATTACTGTCTGCCTTGAGGCATTCCTCCAAATCATTGGCCGATAAGAAAGATATTTGCCGTATTGAGCACGATTGTTGCTAGGGTAACAGCTTGAACTAGTTTGTGGAACATATTCAAGATGCACGGCGCGAGAGAAATTACTTGTCCTGCATTTCTCGTTCTCGAACTGTGCATCTGAATATTTGTGACTGCTCGCCGAAAGCACCGCACTAGAGTCCTTTGACTACTGAGTTGAGCACACTTTTGCAATGGCCTATGCAAACCCAGAGTGGCACAGTCAACTCGAGCCCACAACCAAACTGCGTTAATAACCCGAACATGCCACAATTCATTTAAATTCTGTGGCCGTCTATAGCCCGCTGTGGAGATCTCTTAGCAACCTTTTGGAGAAGACACACCGTACGATTTGTGCACACAACAGCTACTCTGCGTCGGGCTCTTTTCCCAAGACAGTGCGAAGGCAACACACTGTTCTTTCCACCTTCAGCTACAAGCCATTTCCGCACATCATGCGGAAACGCCTTGAACTCATCGCATGCAACGACAATGCTTTGAAACTTCTACCCGACACACACACAGGCTTAAATATGCAGGCTCTCCAAACATGTCTGAGTGTTCGCACTGGAGTGAGTTGCGCATACATTTTGTGTGGGAAGATAATTCGAGCTGCATCTAGTCTTATGTCGGCCGAGTTTGAACCAACTATGGAGTTCGCAGCTGTAATTATAAAGAACAAGGTTGGTCGGCCAGTGTGTGTCTGTAACACACACACACACACACACACACACACACACACACACACACACACACACACACACACACACACACACACACACACACACACACACACACACACACACACACACACACACACACACACACACACACACACACACACACACACACACACACACACACACACACACACACACACACACACACACACACACACACACACACACACACACACACACACACACACACACACACACACACACACACACACACACACACACACACACACACACACACACACACACACACGCGCACGCACACGCACACGCACACGCACACGCACACGCACACACACACACACACACACACGCACACGCACACGCACACACACACACACACACACACACACACACACACACACACACACACACACACACACACACACATACACACATACACACACACACACACACACACACACACACACACACACACACACACACACACACACACACACACACACACACACACACACACACACACACACACACACACACACACACACACACACACACACACACACACACACACACACACACACACACACACACACACACACACACACACACACACACACACACACACACACACACACACACACAGAGTCGTGCCCATTAATGACCCCCGTCCTTTTATGGTCGACCCGAATTATGGGCAATTTCTTCGGGGAGCAAATTTTTTAATGTATTTATGCCTCGTTAATGTGAGAACTCGATGTCTGGACAACGGACAGGATAGGAATGTACACAGCCCAACAACTAGGGCCTATGTATTTTCGTCTGGTTAATATGGACAGCAGGTGGTTGAAAAAAGCAGAGTAGTCCGAATGCAGGTTAAAGAAGGGTGCGCCACCTGGGAATGTCTGAATATCCGGATGCCTGAACGTTCTGTGGGTTTATAAAGAACCAAAGCTGACATTTAGATTTGTCTGTTTATATATATATATATATATACGTACAATAAACTAAGAGCCATCCAAGAGAGATAAGACCCGAAAGGTGGGAAACGAGAGATTTCTGGGTGTAGCGGAAGCGCTGCAGCGATAACCCCAGTACGTAAAAACTTAAAAACTGCCACATGTGGGCTGCATTATATTCTGCTCAATGTGAACAAAGAGACCACTATAATAATAAGAAAGAATTTACAGAAAAATGCAAGCCCATGAAAACGGCGACAGGAACTGCAGTTTCTTTTTTTTTTTTTTTGTCATCCCAAAAGCACACTTTTTTGTGTATTCCGTGAAACCGTAATGCTATTTGGTCACAATTAAAACACACACTCCGAAAACTAGAGCGATTACAGAATGGTGATGAGCTTTCCACTGATACGCTGTCATTGCTGCGTTGCCGAACTTCCACATTTTGCAAAGCTCTTTAAATTCTATAGCGGTCCGCATTTGGCGCTTTTAGTTAGCAATGCAGCCTTAGCAAGGCGCCTGAGCTTTTCGCTAGTGATCATTCTAAACTGCGCTTCAGCTGCTAGTTTTTGCTTCTTGCAACCCATATGTACGGCACTAAGCAAGGTCTACTCGATGACCTCCTGCAAAAAAGCTTGACAACTTGACTCCTTTGCTCAGAGTACAACCTTAGCGAAAGAGTATATACAAGAAAACAAAAATACAAAGAATAGGCGCCTCTGGAACTCCACGTTAGCATGACTTTTCGCATGGCGGTGGTTAAAGGAAACGAACGGAACTGAAAGCTTGCGCAAAGTGGGAAACCTGTGAATACAAGCGGCAAAATACATCTGAGTCAATACAAGTATTAAGGGATGGGCTCAGGTTAAACTAACTCTCAGCATCGCCAGGTCGACGGTAACATTGATATTACAGGACAATAAATGGCTCAACGTCGACATTGCACTGTCAATCACAGTATGGCAGAACCCAGCACTTTTCGAAAAAAACGGAATCAGCCTTTTTAATGTAGTACGGGAATGTGCGTGCGAAATGGTGCTGTCGTTAGTCACGAACTGCTTTAAGAGAAGGCTCGCTGTCTAAGCAACATTAAGCGTACGTGCGGTTCCCGCTCATTTTTCTTGCAAGTTTAAGTTCTGATGACTTACGAGATGTCTATTTCTGTGGAATATGGCGTTTATTACAGTGATAAGTTATTTGATGCTTTGTCTAGGCATGGCCGGCATCGGTACTCAAGAGGGTCGCTTACAAGGTTTCAAGGTATATACAGACATAGCCCGTGCTACTACCAAGCATAGGCATTACACCGGGAAGAAAGCCACCAAGCTGTTCTCCAAATACTTAAAGGACACTAGTTTGAGCACCAGACTAGAGACTGATGCGAATTCTACTTGATTTAGGTTTAGTTTACGGGGTTTAATTCCCAAATCGATTCTGGCTGTTCATCATCATCATCATCACTATCATCAGCCTGACTATACCCACTGCAGGGTGAAGGCCTCTCTCATATTTCTCCACTTAACCCGGTTCTGTGCTAGCTGCATCCACTTGACCCCTGCGAACTTCTTAACCTCATCCGCCCACCTAACTCTCTGCCGCCCCTGCTGCACTTTCCTTCTCTTGGAATCCAGTTTGTTACCCTAAGCGACCATCGGTTATCCTCTCTTCGCACTACATGTCCTGCCAATGCCCATTTCTTCTTCTTAATTTCCGCTAGAATGTCGGTAACTTGAGTTATTTCTCTGACCCAATATCCGCATGCTTCTATCTCTTAATGTTACCACTACCATTTTTCGTTCCATAGCCCTCTGGGTTGTCCTCAACTTAAGTAGAACTCTCTTGGTTAGCCTCCACGTTTCAGCCCCATACTTGAGTGCAGGTAAGGTGCAACTGTTGTATACTTTCCTCTTGAGCGATACCGGTAAACTGCTAGTTATAATCTGCGAGTGCTTGCCAAATGCGCTCCATCCCTATCTTATTTTTCTTGTTATTTCCTTTTTATGGTCCGGATCTGCGGTTACTACCTGCTCTAAGTAAGACATATTCGCCTACTACTTCCAGGGCTTCGCTACCTAAAGTAAACTGCTGTTCTTTCTCGAGGCTGTTGAACATTACCTTAGTCTTCTGCATATTGATTTTCGAGCCTAGCTTTCTACGTTTCCTGTCTAGGTCACCAATCATTCTTTGCAGTTCATTTCCTGAGTTACTTAGCAAGGCAATGTCATCAGCAAATCGCAGATTACTGAGGTATTCTCCATTTACCCTTATCCCTAACTGCTCCCATTCCAATCCTCTGAATACTTCCTCTAAGCAAGCTGTGAATATTACTGGGGAGATCGTGTCTCCTTGCCTAACACCTTTCTTTATGGGAATTTTGTTGCTTTCTTTGTTACAGACGCCATAGTGGAGGGCTCCGGATCATTGCAATCTCTGGAGTTCTTTGGTGCTCACAGGTATCGCACAGTACATGGACGCCTTGTGTTTTAGCCCATGGAAACGTGGCCGCGGCGGCGAGGCCGAACCGGTGTCCGCCGGCTCAGTGATTCGAGTGCCATAATTACTGAGCCGCCTCGGCGGGGCGTTTTCACGGAGTAATGGCTCCCACAGATTGCAAAAAATAACATGAACAATGGGGACGAAGTTAAGAAAAACACAGGACAAGCGCTGACCCTCAACTAAAGTTTATTCACAGGAAGTACACATTTATAAGGGGGCAGGCAACAACCGAACAAGAAAACCAGAAGGCACGTGCTACTAGGTTAGGCCAAGATAGGCTACCTCACAGTCACGCAGGAGCAGGGATTGTTTGCTGACGCACACTCTTGATTTTTTCCCATTTGGTAAGCCTCGACGATTTCCCTGGTCAACTGGTCGGGGTGTTTACGCAAAATATCACTATATAGTACAAGGAAGGAAAACAGGATTGACACTCTCGGCAATGATCAACTAAATTAGTGGAGAGGGCAAAGTCCAATGAGTTAAGATGTTCTTTGAGTCGTGCGTTAATACACCGTCCCGTTTGACTTATGTATATTTGACCACAGTACAGAAGTATTTTATAAACTACCACCTCAGAGCAAGGCAGTAATTTCTTATCAGACGCTACATATTTATTAGGATTGCGGGCCTCATTGTCTACAATTGAACAAATTTTATTTCCTGTGTTTTTTTGTTACTTCGTCTCCGTTGTTCGCGCTGTTATTTTTTCAACTATGTATCACCAACTCGCCCGCCTAGTCATCGTGTTGAGCTCCCACAAACACATTCCATACTATGCTCCAACCCCCCACTCTCTCTACCTCTTTCTTTCGCTCGCTTCGTCCCCTTTCCCTCTTGTTTGGTAGTAAAGCGAGCTCCTCCTAGTTAACTTAAGTGCTTTCCTATTATTTTCTCTCCCTACTGCTGAGCAACAACCACTGCCGCCGATGGCGAACCGGCAACGAAAGTAAATCAATGAGATCTGAATCTGACATCTCTGACGAGAAGAAAAGATGGAAGTTGTTCCAGTTAGCACCTAAAAACAACGCGCCAACGGTTCTTGCTTCCTTTTCTTTTCTCTTTTTCTTTCGAGCGAGTTCGTTTGCGTGCATAAGAGTTTACGCATAACAGCGGGGCGTAGCTCTGCAACTATGCGTTGCTCGCAGCTTGCCACAAAGAGCCGCAACGGGGCGACTAATGAGCACGAAGGTCCTATCCAGCCCGACTGCGGCCTCACACACGTTATCATTTTTTACCCTTTACCGCGTCCCCAAACACAACCCCGGCGGCCAGGGGACAACGCAAGCGCGCGAACAGCGGGCGCCGAGCGGCCCCCGGCGGGCTTCGAGGAGCAGCGCTGCGTGAAACGAACGCGACGCCCCGAAGCTGAGCCTGCACATCCCTTCCGGTCTGCTGGCTCGAAGCCCGCATGCAGCCGAGAAGTCTCTCGAGACGTCAGGTGTACACGCACGCACGCTCACTTCGCGAGCGCGCGGAACACGTGTTTAATCTTAAGTTGGGCGTGCGCCACAGCACGCGCACATATTCGTCGCGTCGGCTCTTCATTCAGCTGCTTCTCGCTTGTTTCTTGTAACTCTAGCACCCGTTTCCTCTCCGGGAAGCATCAAGTTCACAGCTGAGAGGAAAGGTCCTTGTTATGTGATGTGTTCTTGTTTTTGGCGCGGTGAAATGGGATGCAGGAAAACACTCGCGCTCGGTACTTTTCTTTTCATTTCGCTTCATCTCGCTCGAAAGAGAAAAGCGTGTCTAAACAGTGTATCGTGTTTGTAGTGTAATATTACGCTGACAACTTCGGGCCAGAAATGTGGAAGTTGTCGCGCCGTACGCGAGCAGCATAGAGAAGAGTTCAGATCTGCTTGTGTTTTGTTTGTTGTCTCTATAAGGTCGAAGGAGGCTGAAGAAATGAGACAACACGCGCAGTCTTTCGTGCTAATATGACGGGGTGTAAGACTTTAATAACTCGGCCCAGTGACCTTCGCTACAACTATATTTTCTAGCTCTGGGGTGATGCCTTATTTTAACCCTTAGAGAAAATAGTTTCCCCTGTACTATTAAGTTTACTTGTGCCATTTCTGGCTGTGTTTGCGGTGCGGATGACTATTTCTGTCTAAACTATATTTCTGTCATGTTTTCCTGAGCTACTCATATGATGTTATGTTGATTCGGCAATACAGTTCACTGGCCATCATGTTCGCTGAGCGCCTTTCATAGAGTTAGCGCTATGTTTTTGTACTGTTTTTTCCGTTAGAATACTTTTTAAAAGCGGTATTATTCCAGCGAGCACGAGAGCTAACGGAAATAGCTTAACACTGATTTTTAGCGATGTGTTTTCTCGTGTCTTCAAATATTTTTAATTAAGAGAGATGAAAAGTTAATCCGCAGCTACGGTTGCCTGAGCAAGTATATTCACGCAGAAGCCAAATTTAGCCTTGATTTTACTAAGAATTGCTTCGTGAAGCGTTGATTTGCCTTGTCTTGCCATGTGTAGCTAAGTATTGAACGGGTTCTTTAGGTTTTAGTTATGATAAATTACGTTTAAGTTACGTCTTGCGTGCAACTTTCCAACGCAGCGTGAACGTCTGGCAGCTCAGCGCGTGAAAAAATCGGTTGCCGAGGTGGCGCCGTGGTATAACGCAGTGGCCAATCGAAGCTGAGTTGGAAGCCGCTGGCGGAGAGTTTGTCTGAGAGCGTTTTCACCAAGAAGGCTTCACAGCTACCTTGGAAAAATTCGGGAAATGCTGGTAGTAGGTAATGCTACTGACTAAAAACATCCTGATATGCTTCACACGTTACAATATATTCAAGTATAAACTAGCTATTTTCAATGTAAGGTTGATTGATATCCCCAACCTACCCCATACACTACGTAATTCCGTCATCTGAAGTAATTCTAGAAGTGACAAACTATGTTTTCGTCACGCGTGGAACCACGGCATATTTCAAATCAATGATGAATTTCATGGTCGAGAGAAAGAGCACGCGGCGTTGTTTCGTTCTCAAACAAACGTGGTCCCGAATACACGCGCAAAAGAAAAAGCCTGTGTATTGACGACTGCACAGAATCTTTCCAGAAAGACCTCTTAAACCACCGCGTTCGGCCACTAGGAAGGAAGTTGAGCTCATTACTGAAGAAGCAAACCTTATTGCGTGCACGGTGAGACGTGTTTTGTGTCTCACCTCAGCTCTACCGTGCTTGCACCAGGAAAGATAAAATCTACAAAGAGCGCGTGAATGAAAACACAATGTCAGCATTGCTCTGTGAGCACACCCCTTCAGAAGTAAACAGTGACAAAATTAAGCACACGTGTACGCTAAACTCGCTGTAAATTCACCGCATATATCCATGTAAGGGCATATTATATGCACACGTTTATGAATACAAAATCATCAGACGACACTATTTCTGCCTTCAATATTATAATGCACTATGCTTCGGCTCCTCCTTCGATTCAAATGTGTGTAAATTGCTTTTCAAACGACATTCTGGTCTTCAACGAGCATCTCCACAAGTGAGACACTTCTATTCGCCTTTGTTTTTTGCATGGTACTTGTAAAAGGCGTTTAAGGTACTTTTTTCAATGTTTTTTTTTTAATAATGATAAACGGCTTTATGAAGATAGATACTACTAGTGTAGGGGTTAATCAGCAACGTTAAACAAGTAAACATGGTTTTTAAATGCGTTTGATTTATAAATTCAGAAATAAAAATGAGGTCACGTTTCTATTCCTAAGTTCAGCACATAATATTGAATGTGAAAGATGTATAGCAAGTAGAAAAATTGCCATTCCAGAAGTCGGTAAAAACGTCTATAGCATGGTTCTCTTTTTTTTAACAGCAATTAAACCTCGTGAGATATACGATTTTCATATTTCGCGACGTTATCCTCAAATGGACCCCGATTTGGAGAAAAATATTGCTCAAATCTGAAGTGAGTAAACAGGCCACCGCTCACATTTATGGTTTCGCGTTGGGCGAAAGCACTTCGTTTTGTTAGAATCATAATGCTGCCGCAGGGCCATTATCATGTCATTATCATGATCATGCCTATGCACTATGCTACATCATCATCATTATCCTAGCAAACCGAAGCATCCGCACTCATGCAGAACTACCTTTATGACAGGTTGCCTGTTCATTCAACGTGTCGTTTAACCAATCTACTTCAACCAGAGCGTTTTCGAGGTTGCTGACTTATAACAGTGCGGAAGAGCGCACAATTGTATGCGATAGTTTTTTTATTCTTACAAATTTTATTTTAAGGGGTCGTGGTAAATTTGTTTTCGACAGATACAAGAAGGCCTCAGCCTATCCGCCTAGACGTCAGCCTGGAGTCCTTGGACCCAGGCGGAGTGTTCGGCCAGTCGGATTAAACGTCGAAATTCTTTGTTCTTGTCTCTTTGCCTGTATCTTGGATAACTGGACAAGCCTATACTGTATGTATAAAATCTGCCCTACCCCGGTATAATTTTAATATATCTTAGAACTGTTCCCTCTACGACTGGCTGAGGTTAACCGGATTCGGAAAATTTTCTACACGAATCCTTGGCTCTTGGTTGGTCGGTGTTCTGCAATGTTTAGCTGATAGCGCCCAGTTATTTCTTTACAGATTACTAGCATGTCCTTTCGCTTTTCTTAGGAGCTAGGAAATGAGAGAGCCCTACTCGGAGGCGTCGATATAGACCTCGTCCTGTCTTCCTCAATATATCGTCTGCAGTGTTGCAGCAATGTTTCGGCCCTTTTCTTCCTTCTTTCCTGGTGTTGCTCCGAATGCACATTCGGTGGCAACGGGGAAATTTTAGTCTTCTCCTGATTCCACTGGGACATCAATCTTGTAGCCTCCACTAACAAGCCCAGATACATGTTCTTCCCCTTGACTTTCATATGGGATGCCTAGTTTTAGAAGAGCATTTGCAAGTCACAACCATAGTTTACTCGGAACACCGGGTGGGCAGTTGGTGAGCAAGAGGCACAGCCACATCTGCAAAGGAGCGGGCACAAAAACCGAACGAAAATATACTTTAATAAGGTTGGGTCGGTAAAAGGCTTTGCCAACAAATTCAATTCGCTGTTGCCCTTACTTCTATATCTTCTCATGACCCGAGTCAACATTCGACATATACGCTTTATTCCTAATGCATTTCTGAAGTATGGGGTCTTCACATGGGTATTTTTATAGCGTCGGGGTCGTCTGCAGCACATACATTGGTATCTAGACAATGCTACGTGCCAGCAAAAATCACGTGCAGTGTCTATGCTTTGACGGGAGCACTGGCGGCGGTGGTTCTCTTGGCAGCGCACCAGGATGTTGCTGCGGTCGGCTGCGGCAATGTAAGCATCATAATAAAGCCGGCGAGATTGCGTGGAAGGGTTCACAAGGCTATGCAAGTTCATGTATTCAAGTTTCGTATCGAATGTGTGCCTAGCAGTTCAGGTTAGAGCACAGCATGCTCTTCAAGCCTTAACTAATAGCTTGGTTTACGGGGTTTAACGTCCCATAGCGACTTGGGTTATGAAAGACGCCGTAGGGGGAGGGCTCCGGAAATTTCCACCACCTGGGGTTCTTTAACGTGCACTGACATCGCACAGCACCCGGGAGCCTAGCTTTTCTCCGCCATCGAAAAGCGGCCGCCGTCGCCGACACCTGCTAAAGTTTCTAAAATATACAAGTGCCCATTCTTCTATTATACTAACAAAATTTTCGCAACAGTCACTTTCCCAGGGTTCGCTACCTGCCGCATGAAAGGTCGGGAAGGTGATTCCACTGCATAAATCAAGTAACAAGTATTCCCTACTAAATTGCCGACCAGTTTCAATCACCAGCATTCCTTGTAAACTTAACGAACACATCCTATTTTCTCACCTGTTTAAATTCTTAGAATCAAACGCTTTCTTCTCGCCATCTTAACACGGTTTCCGAAAATCCTACTCATGTCAAACACAACCTGCATATTTCACAGATAAGTTACATGCCATTTTTGATCGTAACGCACTACCGTACTGCGTGTTCACAGATTTCGCCAAAGTGTTTGATAAAGTCTGTCATAGCTTACTACTGTAAAAATTGCAGAAGCTTAACCTGGGCTAAAAGATTCTAACCTGGCTCGAAGCTTTTCTTACATTTGAAATCATCTTTTCTAGCGCTTCTTTAACACACAAAGGGACATTAGATGAAGGAGGGTCCTGTTCTTACGTGTTCCTCCTTCATCTAATGTCCCTTGTGTGTTAAAGAAGCGCTAGAAAAGATGATTTCAAATGCTTTCCAACTCGCCCAAGTTTCCGCCTTATTAAGTACCTTTTCTTACAAACCGTCAACAGTTCGTTTCGATTAATGACCTCACCTCGGATCAAAGCATGGTTCACTTCGGTGTTCCTCAAATGTTCCGTGCTTGGTCCGCTTCTTTTCCTTATTTAAATTAGCGATCTACCTTCTAACGTTTCATCTAACATTTACCTATTAGCCGACGACGGCATAATATTTAGAGAAAGAAAATGTGATGGACGACGTACTAACTAATCAATATGACCTCGATTCTATCTCAACACAGGGCGAATCATGGCTAATGGACTTCAATGCTAACAAGTGCAAATCCATGCGCGTGCATAGAGTGAATAGTAATGTACCCTGGTGTTGCATTAATGTCATGAGTTTAGACTCAGTGCTATCATATATGTTTACACCACTAACTACCTTACCTGGGCTGTTCATGTTACACATGTTGCTAACAGTGCCAGCAAAACACTTGGATATCTTCGTCGTAACTTTCACAAAGCGCCTTTTTCTCCGAAACGTTTGCTCTAGAAATCACTCATATTGCCTAAATTCGAATACGCAGCATCAGTATGGGATCCTTATCAGCAGCACTTAACATATATACCTAGTGGAAATGGTTCAAAATATATTTCTGCCCGGTTCATCCTCTCTAATTCAATCTATATCCAGCATGAAAGAAAGCCTCGGTCTGCCATCCCTCGCGTCTCTTCGTTGCTTTCATTCTCACCTGCGAGAAGAATTTATTTCACCGCCACGGTATGTGTCAGCACGGATGGATCACGCATACAGAGTTGGGGCACCTCTATGCAGAGCGGAAGCCTACTTTCATTCATTTTTACCCCGTACATCCGACGAGTGGGGTCACCTTCCCGGATTACTGGATCTAATCAATGACAACCATTTATTCCATGAATGCATTAGCTAAAATTGTATAACCATCAATATTTTGTAAAATTGCACTCGTATTGTTATGTTTATGTTTTATTACTAGGCTTAACCACTCCCCTCTGTGATGCCGTATTCTCTGATGGTATATTAAATAAATTCGTTATGTGCTTCCAAATTATTGGCTGGCAGTAGTGCTGCATCTCTACAACAAGGAGGGATGAGAAAAACGATGAGAAGCCTTTTCTAAATAGGCAACGGGAGGCGATTTCGTCGCCGGAACAGTAAAATGCTTGGTTATGAGATAAGGGCATTTCTCGCAATTACGCTTATTAAGAAATGCAGGTTTAATTTCATGCACGCCTATTCACTGTCAGTACTGATATCCAGTCTCAGTGGCTTCGTAATCTAAAGGTTATATGAAGGCTGTTAGTTAGTTAATAACGTTTTAGGGCACACAAGATACTAAGGGTACCATGCGCCAAACACAATGTTGGATATTATATGGAGGCATTTAAGCTGCAATTATAAATTAGAAACGCAATGCAGTGTGCGATGGGGCGACTCCGCGCAAATTTGGCTTCAACTTGCGCCAGTGGTCGTCTTCATGCGACGCCGCTTGCGGTCTTCCAGGATATCTTCAACCATAACGTCAACAGTGAGTGATCCGGGTTACGTCTCGTGTCTCGGCGAAATGATGTCCGCCGGACATCACGCAGGCCCCCAAATTTCTGCGGCGAAAAATTTTAATTTGCATAAATTGAGAACAGAAAAACAAAAAGACGGAAATACTTCTGGAGACATCAAATAGTTACTTCAGAACACACCTTATTATTCACGACCAAAGTGTGAGTATAGTGAGAACTCTTTTTTTCTCGCGACCATTTTAGGGCAGCTAAGGTGACCTTCACCACTAGGCATATGAACCGCTAAAACAAGGCAATTTTTTTTACTCTTTGAGGCAAGCGAACGGCGTTCAAGTGCAATGGAAACTGCAGCTGTGAATAAAAATAATATAGGTGTGAGCGGTTAAGAAAGGTAAGGCTAAGGTAGGGTGAGCGAGCAGGGAATATATATATATATATATATATATATATATATATATATATATATATACACTCAGAAATACTCAGCAAATACTAAGAAATCTGCAGCGCTCTAGTTTTGGCGCCTCGACGGCAGTGCGCCAGTAGGTATCGTTGCGACTGACTTACGCTATTAATAACGCGAAGCGTACTGCACTCGTGCCGAAAAGCAGTTACCCGACCCGAGTTTGAGAGGGAGCTTTGAAGGACAAGTCAAAATCCTGCAGGGAAAAATATTTGCACCTTGGTGACTCCTCCACGGCGGCGGCCACCGGAACCATGGCGGAACTAATCTGATACCTCTTTCCCTAGATTGATGTCCCTACAAACTGTGCGTCTAGAACCGAAAAACATGCTGCAAAATGATAGACGCCTTGTATGAAGTGGACTTGTTTAGTGTTGGTTCACTGACTGTGTGATTGGATGACTGATTGATTAATGAGTAATGACTGGTAATTAGTGAATGAATTCGCCAGCGTGGCGTAGACCAATGATCCAGTGTGTGTGCCTCTGAGTTTG
Source organism: Amblyomma maculatum (assembly GCF_055883805.1). Classification (NCBI taxonomy): domain Eukaryota; kingdom Metazoa; phylum Arthropoda; class Arachnida; order Ixodida; family Ixodidae; genus Amblyomma; species Amblyomma maculatum. Next base: position 232,462,173 of record NC_139344.1, read on the forward strand.
AATACGTGTGGTATATCCTGCGGCTGGCACTAGTGCGGCATCGTCGTATGACATCATACCAGATGCGTTCAATATAGTGTAGGGGCTTCGTTTGAGAGCAAACGTGTCTTCTCGTGATGGTATGAGCTCGACTACCAGTGAGACTCTGTAACACGGATGCCGAGAATTCTGGCGGAGAAGAACGCTCGGTATGAGGTAGCTATACTCCGTTTCATACATCAGGTGCAACGTCGCGAAAGCTACGCAAGTAGTCCGCAAAAAAAAAAAAAAGGGGGAGGCGTATCACTACGCACTCGTATTGTGGTCGAGTGGTTTCTGCGGAAACGGGCTCTATTCCGAGCATACACGTTTGCAATAACTTGCTTCGCGTGCTAGACATCTTCGCAGTGCGGATCCCATTGAAAAAATCTGCTCCGAAGAGGCAGTCGAAGTCGCTGCGTTGCGCAGCGCGGAGGGCACTGCTGGCAGGGCTGCGGGGCAGCGAAAATGCGACACGAAAGAAAACGACAAACAAAGCATACAAATTCACCGAATCCTATCCTTTCACCCTAAAAAATGTGCTTTTTATGAAGTTGATGGCAAATGTAAGATGTATTAAGCTTGCAGGCAAAGCAACTATTATTTTCCCTCGTCAAGAGCAGGCACTATTTTTCATCGCGGATGCGGGGAGCGCGACCAAAAGCTCTAGCTTTGGCAGTGTTGCACTTGATGTATGAAACGGAGTATAGACGGTTGAAGCGAAGGCGGGATGCCGAGCTACAAACATTAGACATGGGCTATTCAATGCGCGTGTTTTTGCGTGTCGTTTTAAGGCGAAACTTAAGCGTCCTCCTAATCTTTAACTCACACAGAAACATCTTTAATTTTCAAATTTTCGTTTAGAGCTTGAGTTCTAATCTTCGCACTTCAACTCCCAACGCCATTCACTCGCGTGTTTGACCTTGATCTTAGAGAAGCCATAGTAGAGGGCTTCGGAAATTTCGACCATCTAGCATACAACTTGCGCTGACCACGTGACAAGCGAGGTATTTCACTGCTTCACCGGCGCTTGGTTGCTCAGTCTCGCCATGGATGAGGTGCGTGCCAGTGCGAATGCGTCAACGCTTCGTCTGAGGGGCCAGGCTGATGTGTAGACATGCTTAAGAAAGAAAGTTCAGATTACAGGTTTAACCAGAACAAACCTGCGCAATTTTCTTTTCTTTTCATTCTTCAGGCGATTCGCATAGTTCTTCCTTTGGTCTACTCACATCAACCGTTTCAATTTCTGAAGGCAACGCGGCCACTTTTCTTTATTTATTGTGGCACACAGTCCGAACTGCGTCCCATTCTGCGATCTTAAGTGAGGCACGTTTCCCTCACTGTATCTTTGTCTGGTTCTGATTCCATTCCGATGTGGACTACACGTCGTGCAGTGGTACTGAATTTTACTCACGCATTATATGAAATACCACCCAGCAGAGATACAAAGCCCCCTTAACCAAACCCTGCGAAAGTGTCTGCGTAGCCTAGAAGTATAGGGAGTCTGACTCGGAGATCAAGGCGCCCGGTTGAGAGGAGGGAAAGAGGCGCCACATTGGGAGGGCTCCTGAAAAATTTAGATTCTGGCGTTCTTCAAGTGCACTAACATCGTACAGTGCACGAGCTTCATCTCGTTTCGCGTGTCTATGGAAACGTGGACGCCACGGCCGAGATTGAACCCACAGCCGAGCGTCTTTACCACTAAGCCACCGCGACGGAAATTCAAACAGTTCACTGGCGACACAACGGTATTGCTGGACGCAGCGTTTTAGCGAGTAAGTCCTTTTAGAACGCAAACCCTCCTTCTGGTTTTATGCCTGTTCGATCTTGTATGCATTCCTACCTACTTATTGCAGTCTATTTATTGCAGATCTGGCGCTCCAAATAAGTTTGTAGGAAGTTTGCGTCTTGTTCGTTGCTTTCTATAATATCTTTGTGTTGTGTTGCCAAGAGCTTCGTATAGGCTAACACCGTGCTTAGAAACAAAGAGGACGTTCGCGACGCCGTCACAGACTGGGGGTGAAAATATTTGATTTCACGGCGCACCTAAGATGTACTGTTTTGGTACAGAGCAACCACGAACATCGTAGGACAGATTGTGGAAATATGAAACGCCACCTCAAAGGAAGAGTATTTTTGGGAGGGCGACCCATAGACACATACGTGAACACAACTTACCGCAACATTTTCCTCGTTTCGTAGAGTACCAGTGGAAGCAGCCGGTCGTTAAATGTTGGCGCGTGCTTTGAATAAATGTGTCACAAAGTATGCTAAGCCATTCTGGAGGCATTCTATTTTTAAAACGCCGATAAATTTGTGTATTGTGAAGTCGTTCATACCGCCGACAGTTTCGCTATCCGCTGGGTGTTTTTTTCCAACCGCGCAAGTTTCTTGTGTAGCCTGGTATGCTGCCGTGTGTACTAATTTTGCTTTCTAATACCGGTCATTCAAAATATGCAGCCTATTGACAAAACTGCATTAAATAGCAATTCTCGAACACCATGACAGGGGAACGAAAGAGAACGGCCCACTGTAGCACACGGCGGCGAAGGAAAAACTCTATTCGATCGCAGACGACGACAGCGCCCGCGAACGACAATTATATGAGCAGACGGGGTGTTTTGGTCGTCTGCTGCTGCGCTGTTCATTTATCGAGCTGAGTGAGGACTGCCTTCAGCTTAAATGTTTGTATCCTATGAGCGGCCGCTTTCGCGATAGTGACATATACCCAGTGGATAATGAGCTGTTCAGGGGTACGCTGGTCCTTTCCATACACATTATATCGGAGCATGTAAAAATAGAATGACTTCAAAATGATGCATCATTCTTTGTCACACTTTTTCTTCAAAACACTCGATAACTTTTAAACATCGGGTGCATATATATCGGCGCTCTCAGAAACCGGAAAATCATTTTAGTAAGCTTTTATTACATGTTTTTTCAAGGGTCGCGCTCCTGACTAGTAGCCCTAAATGTTCCTCGCCGCTTCAAGAATACTCCGCCTTTCATACTTTCGCAATCTGTTCTATGATGTTCATGGTTAGTCTCATCAAGACATCATATATATGCGCAACGTGCAATCAGTAAACTGGTTTGGAAACTTTTGGTTCCAGGTATTGCTACGGGCGCTAAGCCTTCCCCCCCCCCCCCCCCCCCCCCCCCCCCCGGCTCAGCGCGGCGACAGCAGTGCCACCGCACCTTGCTTACGTCTGTCATCGGTGTTGGTCTATATGATGCTCAGTAACGTTGCACTATTCTAATGGCTTCTCCCAGCTGCCCTCATTTTCCTTTCCTTTTCTGAGTGCGTTCTCGGTGAGCTCTTGTCATGGGAAGCGAAAAAGGCCAGTTTTTAGGAGTGAAGAATCTCGGATGGCTATATTCAGAACAGATACCATCTGACTTTCCACGCTTTCCTCTCACGGCTTACCGGGCCGGTTGTCTTAATTTGCCAGTGACCGATACACCCACGTGAGCGGGCCATTAGGATTGCATCCGCTTTATCCGTTGCATTCAAACGCCACCGCTGAAGCGGGACTTGGCTGAAATTTCCTCGTGGACTTTCTCGGAAATCCCAGGTTTCTAGTCGTTCATTCCATTTCTCTCTTTGCCAAGATGCTTTTTATCTCACAGTCTACTTGTCTTTAACAAACACTATATGCATTTTTTTCTTCTTTTGCAAATTCCTTCAGGCAATATTGTTTCTTCCAGCTCTGTATTATGTTTCAATTCACTTGAAAAACGCGATGCCAGGCCAACTATCAGGTTCTACATTTCTCGACTCTACTGACGTGAATTATCCTATGACAACACCATGCACACAGTACTGCTGATTATACCAGTCTGTATCGTAACTTTTATCCTTACTGTCGCAAGTCTTTCCGCACCACAATTGCATCGAACAGCAACATAAGGTCAATAATGCGCAGATTATAGATCTGCCGTGTCGGACAAAATGCGTGAAATTCTAGCAAGCAGCATCATAACGTCGACAAGCTGCAGTCTGTCTTCGGCCGCCTGGCATGTTGTGTCTACGCGCACATACTGGAGAAGGGAGGCCTCAATTACTGTGAGTGAAGTGCTCAGCCGTTTGCGCCGTGGCCTGTGCCGCGCACTTCGCGATAACGCAAAACCACCCCAGCGCAATTTTGTCTACTGCGTCGGCATTCAGCGCCAGCGTATGCAGAAGGGGACTCGATGAATAATGGAAAAGACCACTGAGGAGGAATGAGGAGTACGGCTACGCATGCTGCGAGGCCCTTCTTGTTTGATTGCCTTGATCTATACTCGCCGCTGAAGGAACTGAACTTGCTGCACGGTCTTATTCTGATGTGGTGCACGGTTTCAAATATTTCTGCTCCTAGACGAATTAGTTAATATGTAGTCTTAGGTTAGACTGTGAGAAACGTCTGGCTGCCGAGGTTTCGCTTCAAGGTAGAGCCTACTTCAGCATCTGTTTGAGCATGGAACCAAGCTCCTTAGCTGCCTTTGTCGGCACGAGAACGAATCTTGTTTTACATATTGTACATTGATTAGACACATAATAAATTTGCAAATAAAACGAAAGAAGCTTAAGAAACGCGAGCAGGTGAGCAGGCGAGCAGTTTTTGGCATATACCTCCCATAACCTTATGTCCCGAAATCGGCGCACATTTTCGTCGAGTCAGCGCCGCGCGAAAGAGGCGCGCGCGTGGCGTCGCATAGTGCATTCCAGAACATTGGAGAAACATCTCCTTTTCCTCGCAAGGAAAGCTCGTAGCCTTACGCGCATCGGTGCCACCCCCTCCTCATCACTCGGCGTCGACGGTGACTCACCCAGCCCAGAATGTGCTGGTAATCTCCAGAAAGTTTTGCCACGCCTAACCAATGACCAATGACGACGCGCGTCTCAGCGGGAGGCGGATAAGGCGCTTGCAAAGTTACGTGTATCTGCGCGCCTCTCTTGGCTCGTTGTAACAAACAGACGCGGCGCGCCCTATTTATTGATGGCGCGTCGCTTCAGTCAGTCAGCCAGTGTTAGAGCCAGCGTTGCTGCGAGTAAGGAAGAGCTACTGCTCGGCTGGTCAACCCGCTGTTCGGCAAGCCTGCGAGGTCTCCGAGGGAGCGGCGCTAGTCTACAGGACGACCACATCGCGACTCTCCAGACATCGGTCTGCGACAGTGCCCAGTGAATAATTTGGTGTTTATTTGTTCTGACTCTCTCGTGTACGGTTCAGGGTTGTAAAGCCTCTGTGCTCATTGAAAGCCTTTTTAATTGCATGCTTGGCATTGCCTTTCTGTGAACCTGTTGCCTGTGTATTCTTATTAGTGTGAATTCCTCTGTATCGTCTCTTGCTGTGTATAAAGTTTGTTTTTGTTTGTTGATTCTGACTTCGACCCAAACTCACCCAAACGCACCCAAACTCACCCAAACTCACCCAAACTCACCCAAACCCAAACACACCAAACAACCCATCATCCACTTCTCTTACTACAGGTAGTGACTTCCGGCTGAGCTTGCCACGCAAGTCGAGGGCATCTCATTTAAGACCGGTACAGCTACCCCCACCCCCCCTCACTTTATGGGTGTCTGGGAGTGTGCGCACCAACAGTGGCGCCTCGTTAATAACTTATATTTATTAACGGGCGACACCTTATCTTGAATTTATGAAGGCCGCGGTTAAGTTCACCTTCTTAGAGTAACTAAGAAAGCATTTTTGTTAAAGCTACCCGTATCGGAAAACCTTAACACCAAGATCATATATGATAAGGAGCATTTGGGGCTCCTTGGTTCAACATACCATGTAATTTCACGGCTTAAGCGCAACACTGCAAAAACCATCGGCATACCAATATGAGAATAAACAGTTAAAATATTCAGCATTGCAACACTTTCGCCCACTCTTGTACAGAACGAAGAAAAAAACAACGCAAAAAAAAAAGGAAAATTTCCGAAGACCTCGCAATTTTAACAAATTCAACCGTCAATGCAACTATAAGCATTATACGGCAAATGCAACCATGTAAAAATTAATTTGCCCAGAGGACACCTCTATTTCACTTTCGGCCAGCATATAGGGGACTGCGGCCTCGCAGGCTGCCGCTACAAATGCCAGTGAACAGCACTCTCTCCAAGCAACTCCACGTAATTTATCGGGCAGGCTGGGCAGGTCTTTCTGACTTATACCCTACCAGTCTCTGTCACTCAACATCATGGAGCTCCTTACATCTGCCCGAATGCAAGGCCAAAGGTTAATGTTTCAATGGATCCCTGCTCACTGCGGGCTCCATGGAAATGAACAGGCCGATGATGAAGCAAAAAGTGGCCTCAGAAGTGGCCTACAAAGAGCTGTGCCTTTTTCAAGAGCAGACACCACGTGTATTCTTATGAACTATATGAAGAACGCTACGGCAGCTTACTGGGCCCAGCTAGGCGTCCGAAACATCTTTCTAAGCAGACTCGATCGAACACTGACATTTTGTGTTCTGAGTGAAATTCCGCGCCATCACGCATGCTTGCTACATAAACTTCGTTTAAACGTGGCTTTAACGCGCAGGTACTTGCATTTAATTGGACAGACGGACTCCCCGGAATGCTCAACTTGTGGCATCACAGAGACTGTGGACCATATGTTACTGGTGTACCCAGTGTATGCGTGTGAACGATAAGTCTTAGCCGCTTCCTTTAAGCGTTTGGACAAGAGGCCTCTGTCTAAGAAATTGCTTCTGGGAGCTTGGCAGGACAAGGAGAATGATGTCCAGGCAGTGTGGGATCTGCCGTTTTTTGTGGGCACGGGACTTGACCCGCGCTTGTAACGCAAATCAGCGTGCCTGTATGGATTTTTATATGCCTTCTCCTATATCATCACCCATCTGATCCGATTTCTTCTCCCCTTCCCCTTCCCCAGTGCAGAGTAGCAGGCCAGATTTGAATCATTCCGGCGGCAACCTCTCTGCCTTTCCTATCAATAAACCCATCTATCTATTTGCTGACTTAAGTGCGTCTGCTCTGCCCGGCGCCAGCACGTGAAAGAAACTTCTACTGCGGCGCTCTAGTATCTCTTTCACTCGTGCATGGACGTTGTTTAAAAATAGACTTCTTTTTTGCGCGTGCGCTGAAGCAAAAGCGCGTGGTTCACGTCCATCCCATTTTTTTTTTTTTTTGTCGCGAGTGAATAACCATGTGGTATACGAAATGAAAACTGAAACGAAAAGCTATCTCCGAACAAAACAAAACTGCTGCACAAATGCGCTGTGAGATTTTTTTTTTTTTAATGCCTTCATACTGTACTTTATCGGCTTGATTTCTCTGCTTACTTCCGCCGTGCACGTGTGGTGCTGGTCGCACCTTCCTGTTATCCTTTTGCTTCTTCTTTCCCACTGTGTTGCAGTGGCTTTGGCGCTAGTGCTGACCCTGAGCTCACAGGATCGAATATCGCCACATTTTGATTTAGGCGAAATAATAAAACGCGTTTCGTGATGTCTGTAGGCATTATTGATCGCCAGGTTCTTGAAATTGGAATCTTAACACGGCCGTACAGCTGGCACATCCAATACGGTAATGCGTTGCTGTACCTACCGCTGCCATGCTCGCCAACCCATAGCTATCTCACGTACCTAATACAGTTACTGCAGTTCGCATATTTGCTGAACGGACTTTTTTAAAATACTGCGGGTTAATCCAGAGCCCTCCAATATGGCGTTACCCCACTTCTGTGCAGCATCAGGCCGTAAACCTCAAAACGATTACCAGGCTACAATTTTTATGCGCTTCGATTGCACGGCCACGCTGGCGTCTACAAATTGCTTGGGCTCTAACCTGCTGAGCCCTACTGTAATCGCATGCGCACGACACGAACTTAGTTTTTATGTGGAATGGCGGCTGCCACTTTCACCTTCGCAGTTGTACGCGCTGCCGATTTACACGGCGTCGGTCGAGAAAGTGCCCATACATATTGTATGCAGAGCCCGCTTGTGCGCTCTCTCCTATTACATCAAAGGGTGCATTATTACTATTATTTTCTAACCACTACTGCAGCATCCTTCCTTATTTCACCTGCACTATAGAATTCCTACCACTTGTGCAGAGTTTTTATTGAGAACAGAAAAGTCTGTAATATCTCATCAAAGGAAAGCCCGACATAAAAAAAAAAAAAAAATCGAGAGCACTGAATCTGCAGTGGAGAAATGCAAAAGCCTGAGCGTTGCTGCGGCACACACTACATCGCGCTCCCCTTGTCGAACACAAAAAGCACTCGGTTGAACGCATCAAAGTTCACAGGCGTTCTGTAATTAGTCTACAGGAAAGGAAAGACAAGTATCTGTCACTCGCGGAATCTCGCTGTCACATCTAGGGGACAAATTTCGCCGACGCGAGATTTTGACTCCCATTAAACACTTCAGATGACCATCACACATTTATTTGGCTCATTAAGTCAGAAACACATCTGCTTCCGATTGGTGTGACGTCATATTTCTTCGACGTCGACATTAATTGTATAGCTACATCGAAGTCTGATCAATTTTACTTTTACATTTTGGCTCTAATTGATTAACTATAGTCATGCTATTGGCATAATCTTTTTTTCTCACCATCTTCAATCATCCTCTATCATCACAACTCTTCAAAGAACGGCACAACGGCTGCGGACACGTTCTGTACACACATTCTGTAGGCGCTACCTTGCCAACATAGCGTAGTAATACTTCTGCTTCCCACCTTCAGCCTGCCGCAGCCACGCTTCATTCATCGCTAAAACTGCACACTAATGAAAGCGTGCTCCAATTATAATATTTTTCCTTAAAGAATATCCCAAGTCTCTGAGTGTATTTCTGTGCATTTCTGTGCGCGTTGAAAATGACAGCGCACAATTTTTGCGCACGACAAGGGCACGGCCTGTAAGCGGGCCATAAGCTTACATTAACACAAAGTACGTTGTAGTAATTGCATGCCATCGCTCACAGCATGGAGAGTGCGCGATCGCTCGCGCGCGCTCACGTTCGCCTTGTGGAATTCTGGCCAGTTTGCGAACTCCCGCTTAAAATCTCTGGACCCTGACCTGAAGCTCCGGCTTCCACCAGATCTACCCCGACGTGAAGCAACTTTGCTGTGCCGCCTGTGGGTTGGTGTAGTATTCACCAACTATTATTCATTAGTGATAGATAAGGCTAATAGCCATGCATGTACAACCTGCGGCTGCGACTAGACTATGGCCTACATTCTTTGGCAGTTCCCCACTTACAGTGCCGAAAGACAGTCTTTCTGCCGCACTCTGGAGCGTATAGATGGACGCCGCTGGCAGAAAGGTAGATTCTAGGCCACTGGCCGCGGCGATCGTAGGCGGTGAAGGCGTCCCAGGCACTGCTCCACTTCTTGAGAACCACGGGTCTGCACGATAGGCTGTGATTTTGTCGCATGCTATACAGGCTTCATGTTCCTGTAACTCCCTTTTATCCTTCACATTTATATCCAATCACCCCCTTTCCCCAGTGCAGGGTAGCAAACCGGTTTCTTCTTCCGGTTAACCTCCCTGCTCTTCCTCCTCCTACTCCTACTCCTAGAGACCAAAGCGCCTCTTCTGAAGAGTGCAGCCTTAATGACAGGCGAATAGGCTTTGGTCGCTTGGAATCAGCAACAGTAACCTAACTTCCATAGTTAGCGACAATGGTCATTTTAAATAGCAACAGTGATGCGAACTTTGGAAGCAGCTATAATTTTTAACCACCCTCTTAATTGCCTAGCTCACTTTACTATAGGCCAGGCTACTAGTCAGCTCCATGCTTGTTACTTATACAGAGCTTCTATAAATCCGGCAGGATTATCATCATCATCATCATCATCGTCATCATCATCGTCATCATCATCCGGACTATACCCCCTTCAGGGCGAAGGCCACTCTCGTATTCATCCAATCAACCCGGCAGGATAGGCATAGGAATTTTCCACGCGTGCAGAGCATCTTTTGACACTAAAGAAAAGAATAGGAACATCATCGAGAAATAGACGATGAAGGCTGTAAAACTGTGGCGACGCAATGTGAAAGTTCCAGAGTTCCTGCTTGTTAATGCGAAAGCACTGGGTCGCGCGTACAGAACGTGTGTACAGAACGTATGTACAGAACCTGTGTATAGAATGGTTCCGCAGCTGTTGTGTCGTTCTCCGAAAAGTTAAGATCAAACGTATAGTAATGATCGACAGATGATAATGTGAGAATGCTGCGAAAAATTATGTCAATAGGATGAATAAATTAATTAGAGCCAGGAATGTAAAAGTAAAATCAATCAGACGTTGAAAAAGCCATGCGACTAACGTCAACATCCAAGTTATGTGAAGTCACGTCAACCGGAAGCGGTTGTGTTTCTGACTTAATAAATGAGCCAGATAATTGGGTGAGAGTGATGAGTATCAATTAATAAAAAAATTCCGAGAGCACTAAAGAATTTGTACAGTGGAAATGCGTAAGCCTGAGCGTTGCTGTGTTGTCCGCGAGGTGTTTCAGAGAGATTCCGCGAGTGACAGCTATTGCCCCTTTCCTTTCCTGCAAACCAATTATAGAACGCCGGTGAACTTTGATGCGTTTAACGGAAGCCTGGTTCTGTTAGATAAAGGGCGTGTGCGGTGTACCTTGTGCAGTAGCAACGCTCAGGCTTTCGCATTTCTCCACTGCACATTCTGCAGCACTCTCGGAATTTTTTATTCATTCAACATTTCATTTGCTCCGCTTCAATCGACTTTTAAATCGCGAAGGAAGGAGCTTGATAAGTAGGAGGGTGGCGAACTTTTGTTCCTTAAGCTTTCTGCTTTCATACACTCAGTTCGAAGGGCTCAGGCCTTCCTAATAACTGCCCCTCAGAAACCTTGCCGTACCTCTTTGTACAAAGTCGAATCCTCTCACGCAGCCCGGTAATAGCTTGGCTTTTGCGCGGTACGGAATTATCTCTCCTGGCAAAGTTCGTGAATTTTAGGCGCGGGACTGCATCAAAAGCGACACTGCGTTGATTGGATTAGTGTTAGGGCCGTAAGTCCTAAAGCAAGGCTCTCTTTTTTGTGTATCGTGAAGAAATGTAGCTTTGCAATCTGCGACTGTAGATCAGGATGATGACCTTATTTTTATTTTTGGAGCAGAGCTTTCATCGATGGCACATGCGCGCACATTTATAGCTCTTCTACTGTAGAATATAGGTGTCCCATTTCCTGTAGCTGATATTTCAGGAGTTCATTTGTAATAAAGTCAATCAATATAAGTCAAGCGGAAAGCACTCCTACGCCTGTTTTGATCTGAATAAATATCAGGAATATGAAACGCTGCAAACAAAGCATGCAGTCCGGTTATTTGTAAATGCTGTATTTACACACCTGCATTCACCTATCGATTCTTGGGGTCTATGTGGCAGTCTAGCCGTCCAGTTGCCTCTTCTCTTATTTACGTTCGATAGTGCAGATGAAACAAAGGTGGACTAGCAGTCCATTTAGTGCCAAATCAGTATAGGCGAGCATTTATATGCGCACGTCATCCGAGAAGTAGAACCGAGCGTCCTGAACAGGGTGTCATTAGCGTTCTCTGTCTTTAGCCGGTGTGCGTTTTCTTTTACCCTGGTTTTTTATCTTGAATATAAACAAGCTTTGTCCGGAGGCCGTACTGGGTTGAAGAAAGAAGACGCTGTGTTCTCTGCAGATATATACAGAGGGAAAAAAACAATAAGAAGCAGTTTTAGACGAAGTAGACTTCATATATGACCACAACAAAAGATATGAGCAGAAGGCCGAGTCTCATGCATCTGCAGCACACGATCAGGTTTAGTCCCACAAGGCATTAGGCGAAAAAACAAAATCATGTTTTTTAGCTTTATCCAGCCGTTGGAAAGGCGTCGATGCACTCCGGTGTTAAAAGTCATGTAAATTCCGCCTAAATGTTCAAGAACGGGAGGCGTTGGAAAATGAACACACATATAACGGCGTTTTATGCATCCATAGCAATGAAGAATCACTAGCACTTTTCCAAGCGCTCGGAACGTACCGCAGCAAACTTGCGAAATGAAGCATGCAAAATCAATATGACTGTGTCCTGCGTTAAGCACTAAGGGCCCCCGAAGTTACCTACCAGTGATATTTGGCCTAAGCACTAACTATAGATCATCTGAGATGAAGGTTAGTCAATCTACGCAATTAAACTGACGGTGCGCTCAAAGTTTGCCCGCGTCATTTCAGTCACTCGCTTGTCGAAGGCCGTCCAAGCATGCATAGCGTATACTGTTCGCGAGCTAATGACTCCGCGCACTTTCTCGCTGCTGGCACAGCCAAGATTAACGAGACGCAATGATTAAACGGCCGGAGAAAGTGAGCCGTGAACTGG